>NW_020955749.1:5090-67826 GCF_003031625.1 Empidonax traillii | reverse complement strand
TTTTTTTTTTTTTTTTTTTTTTTTTTTTTTTTTTTTTTTTTTTTTTTTTTTTTTTTTTTTTTTTTTTTTTTTTTTTTTTTTTTTTTTTTTTTTTTTTTTTTTTTTTTTTTTTTTTTTTTTTTTTTTTTTTTTGCAAGCAAGAAGGAATAATTAATGAATGGTTTTCTGATTTAGAGATATATCCAAAGCATGTATAAATCAGCAGGGTCCCTCTGACATGTATGGTGCTTTGTCAGTCTATGCAAGCTGTAGATAAAGCCTTTAATGTTTCTACAAAGCAGAGTTATCAGACTCCTTGTGGGCTTGTATGAGTTAACAGAGAGAGCTTTCCAGCAAAGTCATCCATCACTTAGCTATCTACAGTCACCAGAGTGTAGGTAAATCACCAGGGTTCTGCTACCAGATGTTAAAAAGGCAGTTGACCTTCTTGTATATTCCACACATGAAAAGAGCTGAGTAAATTATTTGACTTTTAAGCAACAATATTCAACAATTTACTACACAGCCTACTAACAGGATGAGGTGTTAACCTGGACATTCTGACCAAATTCCAGCTGGGTTAATTATACATTGCTCAAATGTTCCCCTCTGTTTCAATTGTGATACTATTTGATGTTATTTTTTGCTTTCCCCCCTAAAGATTGCACTGGAATCCTGCTGTTGCTGTGTTGCACACCAGAAGTGTACGTGCAACAACTGTAAATGAAAGATCTCTGTGTGTAGAGTTTTAAAAGCACTCATAAATGCGTTCTTTACAAGCATAGAAGCTCTTATGTGTGGATATGATTGGGTTTATTGCTTTTATTGATGTTATTATTGTTCCTCCTATTTCAGATACTCTTTACTACTACTGTTTTTTTCAAGTCCTGAAATACAGATTTGGATTAACGTTGATATCAAAACCTGCATTCAACCAGAGTAATGTGGCATTCAAATTTTGGGTTCCAATTCAGATCCATTTCAAGGCAAGACTATCAATGGTAAGTCCATATTGAGATTACAGTGTGAATTTCCTAAATCTTGTGAGTAGAAATTGCTGTGAATAATGCTTACTTCCAGTCATGGTTAGATCAGAAACAAATCAAAACAAAAAAGGAGAAAATACAACAGGCTAATAACTCCTGTGCTGGAAAAATCTTACCAATACTGCTTGGGAACTTGCCATATAAGATGTAATCAATAAATACTATGTTGGTTGTGTAGAGGGTATTGACTATTAGTTCCACACATGGTTGTCTTGGCTGCCACCTTTTATGTATAGTTTCCTCAGAGCACCTCCCCCATTTCTGTGTGTAGCAAAGAGTTCATATTCTTGGCTCGCAGGAAGGAACATCAAAAAGCAGAAGCAAAATGAGGAGCAAAGTTCCGTTTGCTAACAGCACATACTGTGACTGCAAGGCTGGGCTGTGGGCAAGACCTGTGAGGGAAGGAAATTCCAGCTCTGGTGAATTATCATGTAATCAAACTGTCTTGCCAAGGAGAAGTGCCTGTAATCTGCCAATCATACCGCTCGACTGATTTAAGGAGCTAAAACTGTTGAAGACTTTTCACCCAGTTTAAGGCATGTTCCTTCAATGCAACAGTGCATTTGAAAGGACATGAAGAAGAGCTAAAGTTCTTATCAAAATCTGTGGTCTGTGGTGAGTTTGCAAGAAGTGATAATGAGGAACACAGGGCAAACTTCTGTGTTGTAGAATGAAGCATAGAAATCTTGTGAATACTCTGTTAGTATTCACCAGAAATATCCTACTTATCAATACAACCTGGACAAGGTAAATTTTAAGCTCAGAGCACCTACCTAACAAATGAATTGCGTATTACTTGGCTAATTATACGTAGACATCCAAACACTACCTGTCAATATGGACAACTAGCAAAAAATTGGCATTACTTTATGAATTAATCCATGTTTCTAGACCTGGCCTGATCCACAGAGATATCACGTGGATCTAGGTGGACTGCTGAAGCCTGTTTGGTCCTTGCCAAACCTATGACCTACTGCAGTTCCAGTAGTTGGGGGGTCAGCAAAACAGTTTGCCCCATCCTTTTTATCTGAGAGGAGATACAAGGATTTGGCTCCTTACAATATGTTCAAATTTGCTACAGGATTAAATTCTATCTTGGGATTTTCTGTAAATAAGTGTTAAGTCAGGGGTAGAGAGCTGAATGCTAGATACCTGTGCCCCTTCAAGGGAATGTGAGTCATCATTTATCCACGTAAACCACCAGCCAGCTATCACCTTGAAGCAACATTCAAGGTGTACGGGATTAAACAAGAATATTTCTTGGCACAGGTGCCACAATTTGTTTTGCTTGCACAACACCAAACACCAGAAAGCCCTGCTCCCGTAGCCCTAACAATAATTCAGACCACTGGAGTCATATTAGCGACATGACTAGCACAAACCATACAACCATCAATCACCATTTTTTCCTCCTTTCTCCAGCTCGGTTTATTTCCTAAACCCTAATAAAAGCCAGCTGTTTCAAAGTGTGCATGGCACATACCTGGCACGAGAGGGTTTACATTCTTCTCCTTGCACACCAAAAGAAAGTGGCCCAGCACTTTACACAAGCTGGCAGCAATGAAGACAAATGTTTGGATGCTGTTCATTCCTGAGGTGGTTCTCCTGGCTACAATACTGAATTTGTCCTTTGCTACAGTGGAAAGAGAGTTTGTATTCAGGTTCTGGTAGTGCTGCTGTACCTTCACCCTTACTTAATTATATTCTATAAAGTGAGTTATTTACCACATATTTGCATAATCTCCCCCCTCTCTCTCTTCCTCTTTGTACAGAAGTTCCTCAGCTGTTCTGTCATTTGGCCACAGAGGCATCAGTTTGCTAATCTGGTTTCATGGTCTGACAGACCTGGGCAGTGATTAGTTTGCTTCCAAGGCATTTGTGTGAGAGGAAAGAGAGCTTTGATCCCTACTGGCAATCCAAGCTAATAGGATTGCTCTTCTTATACCTCAGCTAGGTTATCACAGTATCCTCAAGTGATAGTCTGCAGTAAATCCCATTCCTGGAAATTTAAGCCTGTGGCCTGTAGATCCAAGCCGTTAAATTTGAGACAATTCTTGGGTTGACAATACAGTCCCTGTCCACACAAAATTCAGAACACAAGCAAGTTGGCAAGAAATAACCTCTCTCCAAGGCTAGTGGACCCTTTACATAAATACACTGGCTGAACTATGAGGAGACAGAGCATTTGAAAGACCTGCTGCAAAGAGACAAATTTGGGGCATTATATCTAAATGTCACATTCCTTAATCCACAAGACATGAGATGAGGGGCTACTGAGATAATAGGGGAGCAGGGAGTGGGGTGATTTAAAACCTCCCCACTGCAAAACTTTTCGTCTTGCCTGAAGGGAACAGAAGTGTCCCGAGGACACCAGCTCCACTGGTGGCCTGAGGGAGGCCACCTCTGCCAGCTCCATGTCCTTTACCTCTGTCCAAAAGTCCCCTTCTCCACTTCCACGTGCTTCTTTCACTCTGTGCTTGACTAACAGTGAGTGTGGCAGCACACTGAATTGTAAGGCCCTTCAGAGATCATGGGAAGGAAAGGCCTCAGAACATCTCATTGCTCAGTGGCACTAAATCACTCAAAACAAACTGTTGGATGGGACATAACGGAGGCAGGCTGGGAGGGGACATTATGCAAAGGGACACTCTATTTCAGAACCAAGATTTAAAAAGGTATGTGTCCTAAGCCCTGGACATCTTTGCTGGGTGGCTGTAGGTGGACATCTCAGCCCCTTTGGAAGTTGTGACACCCAAAATCCAGATGAGAGCTTTGTCTACACCATATTCTTTGCCTGGCTTCTGACAGTCCTCCATCCTGCCTTTTCTGCTGTTGTCAAAGTTTAGCCTTCCCGAGACACACAAAAGAAATTGTATTTTCATGTCAGCCTGTTCCTCTAAACATTCAATTACCCTGTCAAATACCAAACACCTCTTCTTTACGGGAAATTCTTCTGGCGAGCTCCACCTCTTCCTGCTGCCCACTGCTCTTTGCTTTGTCCTTTTAAAGTGGGGCTAGAGGCAACAGTTTCTGTCCTTACATGTTAGTGAAGGCAATTATGACCACCTTCTGTGAGCAATTACCCATTTCTATCTGGTTCCTACAAAAACCTAAATTTTTGCAATTTCTGAGAAGCAGCAGTGCCCTAGTGAGCTGTACCTTCTCAAGTACCTGCCTTCCAAGACCTCTGAGCACTTAACTCAGTTATGCACATATCCTAGTGAGACTAATGATCCTGAATTGCTTCTGGAAATACACAGCTGTGCCCTTACCACAGACAGAAGCATGTAATTTGGTGACTGAGTTCCAAAAAATAGCTGATCTAAGGTGTTAGGCACTTAATGCATATTTCTTGTTCTTGCTGTAATACTGTGATGCCTCCTGTAAAATGGCAGTCATGTATTTGTTAAAGGTATCAGACCTGATTCCGACCTCTGCCTGCCGTGGTCTATTATTTGCATCTGCCTATGGTGAACACAAAATGCTCCTTACTTCTACTGTCTACCTTGTGTGTAGGCAACAGCTATTGTCCCACTGCAACAGCCCACAGACTCAGTGGAATTTAAAATGGTTTCTACAGAGGTGAGTTTAAAGTAAAAGGTTTGAATACTGAGCCTGGGTCCCTGGTGTAATACAGGGATAATTTTACTGAAATCAGTGTGTTACGTAGATGGGAAGCAAATTTAAAATCAGAATGAAACTGCACATCAGAACGGCACCCAAACGGGTAGAAGTAACAGCAACTCAAATTACCAGTGAGCTGAAATTTTGTCCTATTCATTCTACACATCTGCCATCTCTATTGGGTCTATGTGATTAAACACAACCATGCAAAGGACAAAGATCATTATCATACAAATTTCCATTTGGTATCAAGAGTTGTGTATGTGTTAGGAAAAAACCTACCCTGTGGAGGAAACATTTTTGAGAGTTGTGTTATCCAGAAAACAAAGCAAGACACTGAGCAGTGACATATTCCAGTTTCCTACCTTGGGGTCAAAATTTTTCATTGCAATAACCCTTCCATCAAGGTCTCTGATCTTTCCCACCTCCAAAATGCTTCAATTCCTCCTCCATACTCACTTACCTGAGCTCAAGCCCCTTTGCAGCATCTTGCCTGCACATTAACCACCGAGAAGCCATGGGGTAGCAGGGGCCCTGCTCGATCCCGTGCTGCATGCTGGCCAGATGGACCCTGACCACACCAAGTCAGCAGGCAGGACTGCACAGATAACATTAAAATCACTCTGTAACCTTTTTGTCACCAAAGGCACTGATTTTAGGTATGTTGCAGGATACTCAGTGCCTTCTGAATAAACATCAGTTTCCACAATTTGATCTCTACACATTATGTAAAATTTGGCTGCATTAGTCAACAGGCTAGAAATTTCCTGTGGGAAGGGGGCAAGTTTGAGAGACAAATGCGTGGAAAGAAATGCAATCACATAAGCTTTGCTTTGTTAGGGAAGCAGAAAATTTCAAAAATTTTATATTTAGCTGATACAGCCCAAAATGAGAGCCCCTGGTGGTCTAGAGGGTAAAGGCGCTGTGCTGTCATCGCAGAGACCCGGGTTCGATTCCCGGTCGGGGCCACTCCCCGGGCAGATGGAGCTCCTTAGCCCTGTATGGCAATCCATCTACATCCTGAGGACCTCGCTGCCACCGTCCAAGCTCGCTTGGCCCCGGCAGATGAACCTCAGGATTAAAGGGTGGGCTCAGTTCCGCGCACACTGTGTCTCACCTAAAAAATCCAATGCACAGGCTGGAAGGTGTAAAGACCTTCCCCGGTTCTTCATTCGCGAAGACTGGCCATTACCATTACCATTACATTACCTTACAACCCAAAATATGAGGACATTCACTGTCAGAGTGTTTGACCTGCTAAGATTAGTTGCATGTGTGATGGAAATCTCTATCAGAACACAAAAGGATCAGAAATTGGTCCATGTTCTCTTTTTGGCTCTGGAGTCTAAAACT
This sequence comes from Empidonax traillii, assembly GCF_003031625.1. Taxonomy (NCBI): domain Eukaryota; kingdom Metazoa; phylum Chordata; class Aves; order Passeriformes; family Tyrannidae; genus Empidonax; species Empidonax traillii. The sequence continues at coordinate 61,824 of NW_020955749.1, read as the reverse complement.
CTCCAGGTTTTTACCAGAGACATAACACAAAACTAAAAACAATTTTGTGTTGCCTCTCATTCCCAGAGGATTCCTGAATACGTAGAGTAAGACAACCTCCCAAATTACTCCTCTGGTCACTCAGTGCCATGCCTGAAAGGCAATCCCTCCCTGTCCCCTGCTGGGTCTCACTTTTCTCTCTGAGCTTTTGTTACTGACTGTCGCATTTGTTGCGCTGCTGTCCTTGAAAAAACATTTAGCTGCAAGAGCCTCCCAAAGCCCTGAATTCCAAGGGTTACAATGACAGTGCTGCCTGAAGCAGTATTTCCTTTTCCACGTTCTGCATTTGCCAGCTGTTAACTTCATCAAGGTCCTATATTGTGGAAGTCTTAAAAAAGGGGACAGCCCTGTTTTCTCCATAGCCTTTATGGGAAGGCTGTCAGGCCAGATTCAACCCTGAAAACCAGTGAATTCAGCACAGTGCCATGACATGGCAGGCAGGGCAGAGAATAATTCAGCTGTAATTCTGAAAAACTGTTCCCAGTCCAGGAACAATTCCCAGTCACCTCTGGCTTTTTTAATGTCATCCTTCCTGATAAATGGAGGCAATAGGAATCACCTCTTTTCTGAAATAAATATCTTAAATGTCTTAAATATCAACAGCACTGGAAAAGCTGCATCAAGCCCGAGGCTGCTGGCCTGGGTTTCACCACCCTCCTGAGACAATAGCAGATCCATAGGACACCCTGTGCCTGTGGGATGACTCAACTCACAACTATCCCTCCTACCCGGTCACAGAAGTGATAGCTTTGACCTTTTGTTCATGGAAGAAATGACAGGGAAGGAAGGTACTCCACATCTTTAGTACAAACTGTAGTGTCACTTTACTAGGGGATAGCAAAGCTCTGGAACAATTTGGGATAGGAAGTGAGGAAGGCCTGTGCATTGACTGAGAGGGCAGGTGACATTTCAAAAAGGCAGGACAGGATTAAGCAAGCTGGAAGAGGGACAGGATGCAGGCATGAAGAGATCTTTACTATCATACACACACTGGAACACTTTTCATGCAGCACATATTCAAATTGGAACACCCCTCCCGTGCTCCCTTCCTGGAGCATTGGTTACCTGGGAAAACACTCCAGCTACATCCTCCCTCTGCTGTTTCCTAGGCCTCTCCTGTCTAGCTGTGTCCCAGAGCTGACTTTGCCTCGTGTAGGGAGAGCAGATAGAGCCTGTGCAGCTGCAGATATCCCATGGGTGGCATTGTAATCCAAGATCCATCGTATTTTCCCATCATAGCTGCTAAAGGTTTCATAGTGAAAGTAAGTTCTCAAAAGGTTTTTCCTCTACATGAAGGTGGTGGTACAACACCCGACTATCTTTTGTGAGAGTACAATTAGAACAAGGCTGAGCGCTTTTGAAAATATTGCCCCAAAACCATTAAAGGATCTTACAAACAGAGCTGTTTAATTAATAAATCTGGTGTCACTTAGTTATAGCTAATCCTTTTACTAAGAAAACAGCCATCACACAGCAATTCCTCAGAGCCATCAGGGTCCTCATGCTACCACTATTACGCAGCCTTCTGAGGCTGGTGATGCACAATTATTAATTCCAGACCTCTGCCTTCTCAGATCTCCCGGATTTGATGTGGATCACATGTGAGCACAGACAAGAATGTTTTTGTTGAATTAACCAGAGGACACATCCTGTATTTATGTCTGGGTGCACTGTGGGCTGGCATTAAGAGTTGATTGTGTGCCATCCTGCCTCGCACTCCACTTCCCCCTGGTTGCTTTGTGGGAATCCTCTAGGCAGCTCTCCAAAGGGAACATCTTTCTGGTTTTCAGTATCTACAACCACTTTAGAAAAAAAATCAGCAATAGTACTGTGTGGCCCTAGTATGTCGTTTTCATTTTGGCAGCATAACATTATGTGCCTCCACGCATATCCATTTTCTGGAGGGCTTTTGCCAGGTAATAGTCCTATAAGAAAGAGGCAATGCAGATGCCTACAAAAGGAATGAGGAACATGGTTTCCTGGTTACCAGAGGCCACACACGTGGAGACAGAGTCCAAGTGGACCCAGAGGGAGCAAGTACATTGGCCACATGGCTAGCTATCCTTTCTGCTGACACAGGTATGAGGGTGTAGGGTCTGTGGAGCATCTACATCCCTGCAACAGCAATGCAGTGCTGGCAGGGGGCCATCTCCAAAGTGTCTTCTCCAACACTTTCTCACTCACTGGTCTAGCAAGTTCCAATATCCATTGCTTTCCACAAATCTTGACTGAATCTGTGTAGATAAGCCAGTGTTCCCTTGGTTATCGGGCTGTGTTAGTAGCAGTTAGTATCTTCAATTTCAACGGAGAGGACAGGAACTTCTATGAGGAAGAGGAGAACTGATCACCATGACTCCAGCACCTTCCCTGGAAGGGCAAATAGTGAAATTATCTGTTCTCACAAAAGCAGATATGTGGAATGACACACTGACTCACAAAAACCTTTTGGCTTATGGGGAACAGAACTTGATTCTGCAGAATAAGGCCTCATCTTTAAGTCTATATAGGTACAGTTCTCTCTTGGCCCATCTGGGTTCTTTATTGTTTAAATGGAAAATCTCAAGCTTTTACCAGCCTTTACTTTGGGCTATTCACACAATGCCTAATGATTCAAATTTTTTTCACAAAAACACACATAACTCTTCTACAAAAGCTGCTGGACTCACAAAAAGACATCTGAGGAGTCAAATCTGTAAAAAAAAACAAAAAAAAAACAAAAAAAAACATTAAGCCTCACTTCCTCTTCTGTTCTTTCTCTCTATTCTTACCCATTCTCTGTTCACATAACAGTGGATGTTATTCAGCTAGTTTTGATTCTTGGATTCAGTCAAGCCTCATCCAACAACAGGCTAAGAACAAGGGTGTCCTTTGCTGCCTTCACCTTGCCCTAGGTGCCTGGACAAGTAGGTAGTAGTCCATCTGTCCGCAATCTTAACTGTTTCTGCAACAAAATGGGCCACCCTTAACTCTCAGCTCATATCAGGAGTTTGGTCCCAGGCTGCCAGGCAAGACTGTTAGCAGTAACTGTGACAAGTTAATGCTGGGTGCTAGATGAAGATACAGTTCATGGCTGCTCTGAGGACAATTCCTGAGTTTCAACAGCAGCTCCAGTCTGTGGTCTTTCCTCTCAGTGGCAGTGCTAGGCTGGAACTCAAACACATGAAGTGAAAAAGCATCTCTAAAAATAGCAGGTTCCAGCTGATGCAGTGACACCTGCTAGGCAGAGTTAAGATCAGAGCTGCAGATCCCCAATTCTGAATTCTCCTGAGTTTTGCTGTTTCCAGTTCCTGTCTGAACACCCCCATGCTGCTCCTCTACACTTCTGCTGCCCACAGGAGAAGCCTCCAGAGGGTGGATGTCATATCCTGTCAATACAAGTGAGAGGGATGCAGGGATGAACTGTGTGGGAAGGGCAGCCTGCATAGCCTCTTTACAGTGAACGGGAACTGAAGAGCAGAGGAGGAAAGAAGGCTGAGGTGGGTATGGTGAGGCATTAAATAGCACTTGCTGGATCTCTGCTTGACAGGGATTCACATTCCCCTGTTTCTAAGACCTCAGTTTCTGGGGAAGGCTAGATATGAGGAGGCTGGAGGAAGTACAGATGAACGAGTAGGTGTGAAATTTATAACACCTACCACAGGCTCCTGTGCCCCAGACAGAAGTCAGTGACCCTACAGAGCTCTCAGCAGGAATGAAAACTGGGCCTCAGCACTTGGCCTGCCAAGTTCCTAGAAGAAATGCATGCAGTGATGGTGTAAATACCCTGTCCGGGATCCCACATACAACATTTAGGATCAACTGTAGTGAACAGCCCCACCAATCCCTTGCAACCCTTGGCACAGTGCAGCCCTCTCCCCTTGCCCAGGTGAGTTTTGTTTCTACCTTGCTTTCTTCCAGGCAGTGGGAGAGAGGCTGGTCTCCATCACCCTGCACTTCTCATCTCCTTAATCAATAAGGCAAGAAGCAAAAAGATGTGGTGCAAGGTAGCACTCACTCGCAGTCCTTAAGCCAGGGCTCTGTAGTATTCTTGCTACAGCAACAGAAGAGTAGTTCCTTCTGGCTGGAATTACTGGCTGAAACACTGCGGTTGACCTTACACCGGGAGTCACGCCAGACAGCAAAGTTGGAATTGGAAAGGTCCCGGTACAAGCTCAGCCTACCACAACCACAGGAAGATGGTTAGTTCAGATTGGTCTCCAGAACATCCACCCCTTCAGCCTGTGGCCGCAAAATGCTCCCCAGGGCTCTGTAACAAGCATGAGACCAACAGCAAAGAACAAAAGCCACAGCTTTTGTGTGCCACAGGAAGAGAGCAGTAGCAATCACAGGCACCCCTAGTGTCCTCAGTGCCTGCTGTAAAACTCCCAGATGAGTTCTGGAAATTAGCCAGGCCTCACATAACAAAGGGTAAAAGGAAAAATCCAGTATCCAGTGGTACCTCCCCACTTGACCTAAAGGGGCAATTGTAGAGGTCAGCTTGACCCCAACAGCATGAACAAGATGCACAAGACAGGACAACACAAAGGCAGGCTATGCTGCCACTAAGAAAATCTTCTCCTTCGCTTTAGCCACTCTTCTGTGCTTCTACTGATAAGGAAAGGAGACCTGGGAGCCAAACTGTCGTATAAGTTAGGGGGAAAATATCTTTGACAGCTTTTTCTTTGCCTTCCTTGGCCTTAGGAAGAGTAAATCTCTGGGGGAGGCCTGTTTATTTGCCAAGGAATTAGGGAGTTTTGTGCCTCCCTTTATTCTTACGAAAAGATAACGACCTTCTGGTGGGAAGATACAAGCATTGCCAAGAAATATGTTCTGGAAGATTTTCAAATTCAGTGATGGTTAGAGGAAAACAGATTTCCCTGGAGAATTAAGGGGTAGCCATATGACCCTGGACTTCAGTTTAGACTTGGAAAATTCTTTGGATCTATGAATCACAGAATATTCTGAGTTGAAAGGGTGACCCACAAGGATCATCCAGTCCAGCTTTTAAGTGAATGGCCCATACGGGGATCAAACCTGCACCAAACCCTTGGTGTTATTAGCACCGTGTTCTGGCCAACTGAGCTAATCTCGTATGTGTCATCATCAGGGGTGTTTGCTACCCTTTAAACCCCAGATGAGAAATAACCAGCATGGGCACCACAGCAGCCAGGCATGCAGTGGGGGATGTCTGAGAGGCATCACTGTGCTTTGTACTCGAATTCCCAATCGGATTGAAATTAGGTAGTTCAGGCACTGCCATGCCTGGCAACATGGCTCCAAGCCAGCTGCAAACCCCATGCAGAAACTCTTTGGTGTTTGGTTGTCACTGAACTCCGCATTGCTGTGACTTCCAGGTAGTTCATACATAACCTCTGTGTATCTGCACAAGCTTTGGGCACACCTTCATATTGTAGCACAGGCACATTTCACTGACTCCATACGCAATCCCACAGTCATCCTGGCCTGGTGGTGTTCACAGGGTATCTAACTCAGGTCAGCAGGGATTTCTGCTTTTCCTTGCCATTCCTGGGAGGTCCTGCTCAGATCCTAGTTCAGAGTCCATTTCCGGATGCATGTGCTGCTCAGAGATTCATGTGTTGCTCTCCCATAGGGACCATGAACTCATATTTAAATGGAGAGAGGCGTCTGTTTCCCCATCAGCACTCTGGTTTGACATTTTCACTCCTGTCAGTTTCCAAAGTGTGGCTGAGAGCAAAGGTAATCACAATGGACAATGCTTCTCTCTTTAACAGACCATGACCTGGGCCGCTTCCTGGAGAAGCATATGGCTCAGTATGCCTTTGCTTCCAGGGATCCCCAGGGATGTCAGGGAGCTGCTGGAAATGTCAGTCATTCCTTGAAATTCAGCCTCCAGGCTTTACCACAGGAAGTGAAGTTACTTTGCTCAGCCCTGTAGCTCCTCATGTATCTTTATCCAGCAATTTCATGTGGAAGTATAGGACAGTTCCTGACAGACTTACCCCCTGCCTTTGGCCAAAGAACAAAGGCCAAGCAAATTATGCCAGGCTATTATAGTGAGTGATACATAATCAACTGTAAGGAAGTGTTAGGATTATATCCCGAGAGACCTGGATTGTCTCAGCTCCTCACCAATTGCCTTCACTCATAGGCCATTTTAAAAGCTTTACAAGCTCTCAGCAGTCACAGATCAGTCAGCTAAACTCTGTTTTCTGAACTTTTCCTGTTATCTTTGGACACCTGGGTCTGTGAAATTGGCTGTTAACAGTTTACAGAGCAATTTAGCTAATCTCAGAAGAGTACATGTGCATCTAATCGCTGGATATAATGTCTTCAAAGATCAATAAGGCACATTGCAATTCCAGGGGTGGTGGGATTTTTAAAACGAAGTTGCCAAAAAGTTATGCCTGTGTTTGTGCTAGAGGGAAAGGAGAGGAGCAGAGAAGGGATGATGTATTCAGCCACAAAATACTTTGAAGAGCCTGAAGTTTTGTTGTGGATCAAGACATCCTAGAGGGCCATTTGTAATTGCTTCTGCTCTCTAATTTAAGTGGAATTATACTTTTTCATGAAGCTGAGCTGCTTTGCAGATCCAGGTTGAGTGAGTATATGAAACTGGACATGCATGTGCATAAGCCTGTGTTGCAAGCATATAGGCATAAATGCTGCACTGTGGGGAGTTTGTTGCATGCACATGCAGTAACATTTGGACCCATTAACATCCCTGGGCCAAATGGGTTTTGCAGCTGTGTGATTCTGACCACATCATGCAGAGGTACCTGATGATTCAGAGAAAGATTATAACACACTTATATACACATCTTTTCTTGCTCTGCTGCCTATCCCAGCAGTGTGAACTGCTCTCAAAGATCATGCCCATTTCTGTAAATAAACTCTGATAAGGGCCTCGCCCACAGCTGGTGTAACAGAAGACCGTGCAGCGGTGCTAATTTACAGCAGCTGAGAATTCGCCTCAGTGTCTCCCAGCCCAAAAACAAAACTCTATAAAAAGATGGTTTCTCAAGTTCAACTGCAGTGCAAAAAGCCCCATTCCTATTAGAGGTGGCTAACTGGGTGACTTGCAGCAGCTCTTCTCCTGTCAATGTGCCTAGGAGATGCTAGCATGGCTACACTGCAGCCTTCTCCCGCCTCTTCTCTCCTGCAGTCCAGGTGCAGCTGACCGTGACGTGCTGGCGGTAATTCTGGCAGCATTTTAGCCCACATGAGTTTGCTCTAGCCAACTCTAAAGAAAAGAATCTGAGAAATCCTCTGCACAGACCTCTCCTTCCCACAGACACCTCAAAGCTGTGTCTTCCTCATAATGATTTATTTTCCTTGCCTCCCATTCTTGTTCCCATTGTATTTGTGCCAGTAGGTCTTGACCAGAAGTTTACCCCAATGTTCATCAGAGGATGATATGTCACTTCGTGATAGAAAATCCTGGCTGCTACATTGCCTATAGAAAGCTTGGTATAGTCTATCTCTGCCTTGGCACGAATCACTTATTTGCTCTGCTTCTGCAGACTTTGTAAAGCTTCATTCCTTACCCTCCAAGTCACTCCTTATACACTTAACAGCAGGGATGAAAGAGGCTTCAGGAAATAGCATGCTGAGATGTGAGGCCTCCCAGGACTCCAATCAACCCCCCTGAAGGGGAAAAGCCTAGGGCTAAAGACGAAATTCTAATTATAACAACAGATCTGCAGTCATTCCCAATTATGTCAGGCTCTTCAATGAGGAATTAAGATATAAAACAAGTGCACTACCTTATTCTTCCCTCTAATATTATAGTGTGAGGTAGCGAAAAAATGACAACATCTAAACAGCATGTGAAGGGAACATTAATGTGTCATGTGAATGACAGAAGGAAACAGTGTGATAGACACGTCCTTTCTTGCTCCATGGATATGATTTACTACTGAATTACAGTAGGTTTAGGCTACAATAACACCTCAAACTGCAGTGGCGATAATTCTTAAATGAAGCCAACAAAAACCTTATGGAATCTGATTGCTGGAAACTGGAAAACTGGAAAGATCACAATGTTAAGTAAAAGAAGGTTTTGTGCCTAAGAATAGGGTCACTGATTATGTTACCAACAAGCAATTTGGTCACTTTTCATCTCTGGATCAAGGCTGAGGAACTTTCCAGAACACAGAACCTGAAAGTATACTTCAAACATAATTTTCATGCTCAGAATTAAAACTGGTGGAAAAAGAAAAATGTCATGGTTAAATTATGATAAAATCACAGTTGTCCCCTTGCAGGCTGAGAATTTACGAAACTAGTGAAAATTATTACCACAGAGGTGAAATTGGGCAGGTCATTATTGCATGAGCACAGCTTGAGTCCTGCAGCCTCAATAAAGGTTTCTCCAGAAGTCTTTGCTAGCACTTTCCCATCTGCACCTCTTGGTGTGCAGGTCTTTAGGTTAACTATACATGGGTGATACCTCCCTCCTTGTGGCCTGATTCCTTCACTGCCTTCTCCATTAACAAGCAGTAATTTCCACCCATGCAAAATGGGTGGCATTTTACACTTACTTCACTTTCTCTTCAGATAGGTATAAATGGCTGCATGAGGTGCAAAACAGAGTGGGGCTGGGGGAAGAATAAGAAAAGCAGCCTGTGAGAAGGGGTTTTTTTCTCCATAAACTCTGCATCTTGCTTCTAGCACTGTAGCTGAAATATGATTGAAAAAAATATCATAAGAATATTCCTAGTAGTTCAATTTATTTTTGTACCATATCTAGCAAAGTACAATGGTAATAAATGATATTTGTAATGCTGTATCCAAAAGAAGTTCTGAATGAGATTTGTAAACTGATATTAAAGAGATTCAGAAAGGCAAAGAATTCAGGCTTAGGAAAATGTCTCACGTGAGCAAAAAAACAGACCACAGGATTACAATGGAAAAAATTGTACTACTTTACCTGCAGTGGCAACAGCAAACTGCAAAGGACAGCGCACTTTGCTTTACATAAATCCAACCTTTTTGTAGTTAACCTCTTCTATCAACTGTCAATTGGAGGGATTAGTCACCTCCACTTGAATACTCATTTCACATAATCTTCCCTCTCAGGCACTTTTTACCATGCAAAGTATTTCACAGAGCTGTGCAGCTGACAACATACAAGTTTGCAGTGAAACATGGGCTTTTTTGGCAGTGCAGAATGTTTCAAAGGGCCATTAAAGCATTTCTTTTTCATCTCTTAGGTGGGAGCAGACAAACCGTAACAACACGCTATCTGTTGTAACAACAGCACACTGAGCCTTACTCTACCTGCATGCCTGAGTGACCGTATCCAGGGAGCTTCACTGACACACTGTCCTTCTGCAGCTCCCCCCAGACCTCAAAAAACTCGAGTCAGAATCTGGCCCACTGGGGCTACACTGTCCTTCACTATCCTCTGCTCTCCCTCTGTCTTGTACAGGGTGCATACATAGGGGTCATTCTTCCTTCTGCTTCCCTTTTTCTACTGCCAAAAGACATGTCTAATGGATGCCCCAAGTAAACAAGGTATTTGAGATATTGGAGCAGATTCTTATACTGTAGTGCAACTTCTAGGGTGTCTAAAACATTTCTTATCCAGATAAGAGGTTGTGATAAATAGTTACTTGGGGGTGCAGGGGTCTGCTATGACAGCTTAATCAAACCGAAAACTCTCCCTAGCTGCCTTCCTTCCCAGGAGACCCACAGGGATTATGGGCTGGATTCAGTATTTTGTTTATGAATTACTCCCCAGAGGCAGCTTAGGACAGCTTTTATGCGGAGTCAGGCCTCCTGTGCCTGCAAGAGATCCATCCTGCTGCACGTGGGCAGCATGTGTGATGGGTCACACTGTGAGTGAGGTGCCTCCAGTGGGTCACCCACCCAGCTGGAGCTGGAGCACTGCACACTGTTGCTGTCTTTATTTTCATGGAAAATGAAAAATAAAAATATTAAGGTATTTATCTATAAAAACCATACATGACCAGATTCATCTTTCACGTTTGCTTTGCCAGAAGGGACTATCAGACAGACTGTTCGGTCTGGCATCTTGTGTATATATCACAGGTCATTTAGATTTAAAAATTTTTCCTTCACTGAACCCAGGAGCTTGTGTATCTAAAAGACAGTTCAGCCTTGATCTGGAGCCATCAAAACATGGAGAATCCATCACATTCATCATTTATCCTCTGTGTTAAAAATGTGAGCCTTCTGTCAGGTGCATTTCTCTGGCTTTGATTCCCAGACATTGTTTCTCATTTTGTGTTGTATTGCCAGGGTAAGTAACCCTTTAGGGTCTGCCATTTTAGCCCTGCGAAAGTTATTTATAAATTTTAATTCCATTTCCTTTCTGACAAGCTAACCTCTTGAGTCCCCTTCTGCAAGGCATTTCCTCTGGCCTGTGAAACATTTTCTAGCTGCTTTCTCTGCACTCCAACTCTTAAAATGTGAATTTTAAAATACAGACACTAAAAGTATACACTTTTCTGTTTGGGCTTCCCACATGTAGAAAAGTATGAATTATACTCCCGTCTTTCCTCTCTTCTTATCAGCTGAATCACATAGCAGCTGTTCCATTATTTCACTCCAGACAAATATCAAGCTAAGCAGCACATAGAAAACTAACTCATCCACACCCTTTTTTAGAGCTATTGGCATAAAAGTAGACTTTACCCAGTTTCATGGGGCACTTCCAGTATCTGGCAATTGCTTGGAATTAGTACTGGTGGGCCTATGGTTCCTGCAGCCAGGTCCTGTACAGCTGTGTCCTGCAGCTTCCCCAAAGGTATGGATATAAATATTTTCCTCTCTCTTAAAAGTTTTTCAACAGTTGCTCTGCTTACTAATGGACACTATTTTCTATCCTTAATTAAAACAAGGATATATATTCTTCATTTCTGACTGCAAAACAGAAATATTTATCCAATGCATCCACCTTTCCCCATCGCTGCCAATTTCCTCATCCCCACCTCTAACCACAAATCCCATCACTAGAGGCTCTCTTTTTTCTCCAGGAGTAAACTATTTTTGGCTTTAATTATCTTCTTTTTTCCTGATATCTTTCACCATCCTGAATAATTTTCTGCATTTCATGCCTCTCAGTTACTGTTTCTTACTCTTTTTTCCACTTGTTATAAACCAGAGAGAAGAGAATACTTCTACATATGGCTTTTACCATGCCTCTGATCCAGCATTTGAGGTCTCTAGCATCTTCTGGGGCTTAAAGTGTTCAGACAAAGAGAATCAGGACTAAAAGTAATATTCTGCTTTGATTATTAATATTCAATTATTTTTGTTATTTAGTTGTAATGTTGTTTATTGTTTTATAATCTTTTAATGTTGAATAATTTTACACTGCACCTCAGTATTTTCATTTTTCTCAGCTGAACCTTGACTTTCCAAAATAGTTAATTCTCAAAATGCAGGTCCAATTTTTTGTCATACCCCCTGCTAGTGCCCAATTACCCATGGCCTGGAACGAACTTTCCACCCTTGTCGAAGGGGATAAAACCCCCTCAATTAGCAAAATAAAGCTGTTAATGGTGCACCTGTGTGATGAGGCAATGCTCAAATGAGGGGTGTTTTCCTCTTAGTGCTGCGAGGGTGCCACGGAGCTGAGGAGTTCCCCATGGGGATCTGTTAGGACAGATCCAGGCAGCCAGGGCCTGGACAGCAGCAAAGCAGCGAGGGGAATCGGGACAGCCCCAGCCATGGGCATTGGCACCTCCCTAGGGTCTATGTCCAGGCAGAGTAGGGCTAAAGGGAGCTGGAGCCCAGCCTTGCTGGCAACATTGCTGAGGCTGATGGCCATGGATGAGGGCGGGGGGGGGCGGCGCTGACACAGGTTCCTGGGATACGGGCAGGGTGGGGCATGTAACCTGCCTGGAAGACAATTTTATTTTTTTTAACAGCAGTTGATTACAGTGATTAACAGAGCATTGCATCCTCACAGGCTGGATCAACAAGTGGAGAGTCATCCCCAAGAGCCATGCTAAGACAGCAGCACTGCTGGGGGTGCCACGGCAAGACGCATTAGCCTGGGCTGGGAGAGCATCACAGAGCCTCCTTGACAACAGCCAACCATCAGGCTGCTTAATTTCCTCTGGAACAAGTTACAATTAGTTCTGTAGATCCCTGGTAGAGGAGAGTGCTTATTTTTAGCTTGGATGACCAAGCCTCAATGGTCAAGATGCCTTAGCCAAACATCCAGAAAAGCTGGGGAATTTCAGGCTTGAGGGTTTCTCTCAGTTATCTCAGGTGCTCCCTGTTTTCAGCAATTTCTGCTCCGTCACTCCTGTGAGGAAAGGCTGGGACAGCTATGCACTGCTTCAGGAGTAAACCAGCCATTATCACAACACATGACAGGCAAGCCCTGAGGCCACAGGGATTTGTTATGATATCAGAAATGAAATGGAAAAATTTTAGATTAAATTAAAAAAAAGAAACAAAACAAAATACATGTACAAACCCCAAATTTCCTCAGCAATAAATGATTCATTCCGTATTCATAAAAGAAGCATTTCTGAAGACTCAGGGAGATGATTCTGTTTCAGCATAATTTTGTTTAATCAGACTTTGAATTAATTAACATAATTAGTCACTATGAGGGGATAACTCAGACTGATTTTGTGGAGCCTTTTGTTGTGCTGGTTAAGGTCTTACATCTTGACTTACATGACTAGAGAGGCTTATTAACATGAGTGATTAATGCTGCATAAAATTGATTACAACCCAATTTTAGCTGCAAAACCACATTTCTACTCACTTTCATCATAAGTGTGGTGACTTAAGACTAAAAGCAGTTTGGGTTATGGTTGAGCAGCAGTGATGACGCTGGTGGCCTACAGCCCTCGCCACTGGGGAAGGCAAAATCCACCCTGGCTCATACGGCTGGAAAGTCCTGAGCCAAGCTGGGGTCACTGTGAGGGAACAACAATTTTTCTGCAGATGGAAATAGAAAAATCCAACTAATCCTCTTTAGTGACTGAGAAATCATACACGTTTTTTATCATGGAATCATAGAATGGTTTAAATTGAATGGACCTTAAAGATCATCCCTGCCATGGGCAGGGACACCTTCCATTAGACCAGATGGCTCAGAGCTCCATCCAAACTGTCCTTGAACACTTCCAGGAATGGAATATCCACGATTTCTCTGGGCAACCTCTTTTATCCAGTTGACTTCTCTACTCATGCATCTGACAGCGTCTCATGGGCTGCCTTCTACAACACTAAACACAGAAAAGGCCTGGCCTTGAAAATTCCCACTCTTTACTTATAAATAAAGTAAAAAAAAAAAATCAAACACTGGCAGGCTGCTGAGCTGTTATGTGAATGTAAGTGTATACAGAATGCATTTACAACTGTTGGAAGGAATGGGACAGATCCTAAAATACGAATTCACAATAAGTAGTACCTGAGCCTACAAAGGGTTCCAGACAATGGGCCTATTTCAGAAATAAACAACCATACAAAGTGTCTGGCACTCTGCATTGATCTTTTAGATGATTTATACTTTTCTATTCATAATAGTACCATCAAAATAAAATAAAAAACCTAATTTGAATTGTGTGGCCCTGGATACTGTTAAATAAAGCAGATGTGAAGTTTCTAAACAAGACATCTTTGAGGTTTGGCTTTGAAAAGAGAGAAGATGTTTCACACAGGCAATGACATCTAAATTTTTCAAAGGCTTAGCTCGACATTTCCAAGAAAAACAGCTCTTTCAGACGAAAGGCTGTACAAAAAGAAATGTCGCATAGAAAGGAGGAGTTCGGATTTGTTTGGGGTTTATTTTCATAAAAAGGAAGAAGTAAAGATGGTGAAAGAAAACAAAAAAAAATCAAGTGTAAAATTTAGGAAATATGTAGGATGTCTCCATAGTGTCTGGCATAAAATTACCACAAAAATGTATCAATTCATGTCCCTGAAATCAGGTCCTCCAGCAAATAAGATACTCCTCCTTTTCCAATAAATTATTTGTAAGCCTGAATCTTTCCAGGCTAGCAAATGAGGGGAGAGGGAGGCAGGGGGGTGTTACTGTTGTTTTTTCTTCCTTTTATGCTAGTTCAAGACAATGGGCCTTGCCACCACAGAACTTGAGGACAAAGCTGCAGGAGAAGAGCCGGCCTTCTGTTGGTAGATCTTCTGCCCATACACCTGACAGTAACTACACACAAGAAAGCAAGTGAGGAGTCTGCAAGCTTGCAAGCCAAAAGGTTCCCCTTGGCAGCCCACCACAGTGTCTGGAGATCTGGATTATCTGCCTCTGCCTGTGGGACACTCACTCAGAGGCTGTTGCCTTGCCTGTGACTTGGAAGGGAATGGGCACGCATGTGTGGGGTGTAAGAGCAACCCATGTGCCCAACTGGGTCACTCATGTCAATGACAACAGGAAACTGCACATTTATTTGTATTGAGGGAGAAGGAGAAAAAGCATAAAGGATCGGCTCCCTGAGCACTTGCCAAGCCATCCATGAGTGCCATGTGTTGCCTGCATTTCTCATTGGATCAATTAAAACTAGGGCCTGATGAATATTATTTGCCAAATACATTATTTAGCAAATGTTGTTCTTCCTTACTGAATATGCTATTTGAGTAATCATTCTGCAGTAGCCTACAAGCTCTAGCACCATTTAAATACTATTAGTTGAATAATTTAAGAGATGAACAAAGACAAAATGCATTGAATAATTTATTCAAAGAGAAATTGCTTCCAGTATTTGGTTAGCTCTAATTAGATCCTCTTTTCAGCTAGATTACACCCATATATGCAATTTCTTGGGCATACATACACACAGGCACACTCTCACATATGCAGAGAGCCAGATTCAGGATGCATATCAGATTAGCACCACTTTACTTCAGTGATTTTATGCTGGAGGCACAGTCCAGATCAGAACAAAACCTCATTAAGAGACAGAAAGAGTGAGTCTAAGTCAGAAATTTTGAACCTGAAACTGAATTTTCCCTGCAAAATGCAGGGTGATATGCAATGAGTCAGGAAAAGAAGAGCTGATAATTCATCTAGCTGTTGATTTTAGGATAATTTGAGAATAAGCAAGAACAACACAGAAATTCTGTCTTGAGTGGATCACAAATCTCCCACTTTTGACAGAATGCAAGAGGATGTTGAATGTGGTTGTTTGCAAATGTGGACTTTCATATTTCACACTCAAGTGTGGACAGAGAAGGACATCAGAAGGGAGCGAGCAGGTACTTTGTGGCAACAGAATACGAGACCCCTGCAGCATGATTTCAGGACTGCTGGAGCAACACGCAGTCCCTAACTGTCCAGGGGCCCTGATCATGCTCATATGCTGCAGAATGGCTTTTTCCCCCCCTACTCTCCTGAAGTACTTCCAGATATTCCCTTTCAACTGCAGTTTCTCTTATCTTTAGGACGTGTTACGCATGAGTTCCCAGGGCAAGGAGAAGCTTCACTGACCACAGTGACCTGCTAGACAAAGACATACTGGCATCTTCCGTTGGTTACCTGATTTTTCACAGCTAATTTGGGAGCAGGTATTTCAGGTATAGTGTCAGGTTTAATTCACAGCCCCTTCAAAGCAACTTTCATATGAAGCCATGTAACCTCTTGGAGTCTGGTACCTCCAGGTCAGGGCTGAGGGCAGAAGAAAGATTTTACTGACAGTGCAGCTGTTTGCACCATACCTAACCACATGGATAAACAAAGGGCTATAATTTAGCTAAGATAACCTTTGTGATAACCTTAGAAATGCTGACATAAACCATATGCACTGCCCTGTCCCACAACAGCAAAGACAAACCTTACGTAAACTCACAAACTTTATAAAATTTACAGGATGGCAGATCCAGGAGCATTCATAACAGAGAAAGATCCCACATTCAGGCCTGGATTTTAAACTCCCTGCAGCACAGGCACTAGAAGGTCATCTCCAATAGCATGAGACGTGTATCAAATGAGAAAAGTAGCCAAAGTAGACTTGAAAGCATTGTGTACCTCAAAGAAAAAGGCTTTCCTCAACTGTTTGTTGTCTGAGTCTTTTATTTAGATAGCTAGACACGATAAATGCAAGCAAATCAAAATGCAATGATAAAAGGGAAACCCCTAATTGGTCATCTTGAAGGACAAAGCTGCATCTTCCATTGTTAATTTGTTCCCAATTACTTTTTTCTCCTGGTTCTATTTTTGTAGAGCTCCCAGAGCTACCCTAATGGTAAAGAAAAAGAGTTATGGAGATAATTGGGAACATCCTGAATAACCTAATTCCAGTGTCCTTACGGTATGACTAGACACCTAAGGGATGTCTCCAGGACAATGTCAGCCACCCTAAAAGGCTGCAGCAAGGCATTAGAGTGAGGTGATTGTTTAAAAGCTTGTTGGCGCTTTCAGTTTATGAAAGTCATTTGGGAAGTATTTTCTTTTATGGATGGCAGATTTAATTTTTTGCCTTTTATATATAATGTGTTACCATGGGCGCAGTTCATTCACTAATTAATCACGCTGTGTGTTCTGTTCATAGTACATAGCATTGTTTTGTACGTAGGACTTAAAGACCTGGGTTTCAGAGAATGTTAACATTCAGAGGCAGGACTCAGGAGGGAAAGGTGACACCATAGTTAGGCATCTTGCTTAGGAGTTGCATTGTGAGGTTTCTGCTCCTTGTCCAGTGCAGGTAACCACATAGGTATGTGAACACAACAGGAGCATGCAAATGAGTGTTCTGCAACTGGGGGATGCCAGCTGGAGCATCTCACATCAAAGAGCATTGACAGTCATGTGGGCAGCTACAGAAAAGTGGGTTGTGACAATCCCATTGTTGTCAATTGTTGTCTATCCAGTACTGCTTCATCACCATGACTCCTTGAGAGAGGAACAAGATTACATTTTGCTGGGTGCTTTCAGAAAGAACACTGTGACACAGCTGTGAAGTGCCTGGATCTACCTCAATGGGTGGACATGCCAGTAAATAAGAGCAATCTGAGATGACAAATGGTCAGCCCAGGCTGTAGTCCAAATACGGTTCTGACTGTCTCATCGGGGTCCTCAGTTATGAAAACTGACACCAATAAATTACAGAAAATAGTATTAATTTTAAACGCCCCACCTGAAAAGAAATACCAAAGTCACAGGCTTCTATCACCTTCAGTACTTGCAGCAATAGGCCATAACAAACATATCTAGCAAATGTGGGGACAGGGAAGACTTTTTTTCCCAGTATTTACTGCTCCTTCTGGCCAGTGTCCTCTTGCAGCACTGAGCAAGGACGATGCTGTATCTGCTCCAGGGCAAGATACTCCCTCTTGTCACAGTTTCCTGACCTTGCTAGGGTACAGCATGTTGCCTGGACCTCTTCTTTAATAAATGTTTTTAATTCTACATATAAGCATGTGTATTTTAGTGCATCACTATGTGGAGCGCCAAGTCAGGTCAGAGCTTGACATTTGATTATTTTGCCATAAAGCAAGAGCTCTAAAAATTTCAGGCTTGGGTAACTAATCACTGCCCTTTTTAAAAAGAATTTATTTACACAAGCATCAAAGTGAAAGTGACAGCAGTGGCAGCAAGTAAATTACCACTGCCTAATTGGACCCAAAGAGAGTTTGGGGCCTGAAATGTCCCTCCATGTAGACTGGCAGAGAAACGAAAAGTGTACTAGACACATGCACATTGACTTTACCGGTCTTTAAATTTCTTTGTTTTCAGTTAGTCCCTGAAGTACAAGAAGTGTTATAGTCTTCCCTGCTTCTGTTCCCATGTTTAAAGGCTCATAAGATTTGCACTTGGAGACCTTTATTTATCATTAGACTTGAAAACAACTTGACAAGAACTCTTTGTTGAGCTTGTTCAGTTCCTGTTCTGTTCCCCATTCAGGAACACAGAGCCAGCCCAGTAGTCCTGCTGCTCTGTGTCTCCTAGGCAATCCTGTTCAATGCTGACCAACTTCTCATAAAAAGAGCTGCAAAAATGCCAAATACCAGCTGCTGCACTTACGAGTACGCCTTGTTCCTTCACACTGAGAGCTGAAGATTTCACAGAGGATCTTGCATATCCTTACAGAACTGTCCTTCAAGTATCCAGCACAGCCCTTCAATACCATGCTATTGGCATAAAAATCAACAAAATCAAAACAACAAAATCAAAAAGCCTTTCATTATTTCACTAGAAGCAAAACTATCTTCAGCTGGGAGGTAGGGAGAGGTTCACCAGAAAATTGTTTGATCTGGGCTCCTAACCAAATAGAAATTTCCATGGCTTTGAGGCTGTGAGCCATAACATTTTAGATCCCTGCGAGTGAATAACTGCTTGGCAATAAACTTCCTCAAGTTAAAGATTGATGGTTCTGCTTGTCTTAAAGGATTTGGTTCTAATTTCAGTTGCTTTGTGTTTTTGCAAGAGATAAATGGAGATAATCCCCCCCAAACCCTCAACATATGAAGGTCTGGGGCTGCCCCATAAGCTCAGGGCTTGGGAGCTAGAGGGGAGGAGCAGCAGGCTGACTGCAATGGCTCAGCTAGATCAGACCCACGGCAGAGAGTCAGAGCCCCATGGACCAACAGCCTGGCAGGCCTTAGCCTCACCAAATGAATGAACAACAGCACTCATATATATGTCCTTCCACCCTCCTTATCCATTCTTGCTTAAAGAAAGATATCTAATTTTCACAACAAACACTTCAAAACAGAAGGTGTGCATTAAAAACCTGGAGAAAGAAAAATATAAATCCAGCCTCTATAGGGACAAGAATACGAATCCAAAAGTATGAGGACACAGTGGCAACAAAATTTATTCTACAGGATTCAAAGCAGAGAGAGTATATTCTAGGCATAGAGGTTTAAAAACCCCCTGTGACTGAGTTCTATGAAAAAAAGGTTCAATCACAGCAGAAAATTGAGTTAGGTTAACAGAGAAGCCAAGATGGTGAAATTTACCTTGCTTGCTAGCAAAATTGAATATTAAACATAATTCAAAAAAGAAAAAGCTTTAGATAAATGCATAATCCTCTTTCTATGGAGTTTTATTTCAGAAAGGAGTATTTTTGCACATGATTTATCTTTTTCTGTAAATAAATTTCATAAGCCTGAGAAGATGCAGTCCATTATAGTGTCCCACAATCAGATATGCAGCTGTGAGATGTGTTATTATGCAGTAGAGATACAACACAATTACAATGAGTCTGCTCAGAAGGGTTCAGATCCAGGAGGAATAGGAAATTTCAACCTTTTGTTAACTTAGTTTTGGTTACTGATTTCTCTGGCATTTTAAAATTAAGAGAAGAACCAGAAGCAATGTGTGATAGAAAGCTCATTCAGCCAAAGCTGAATTCAATCTCAAAATCCTGTTGACGTTGGTGAGTTTGGGGTACACCTCAAATGCAGGAAATTCCCTGCACCCACAAAATCAGGCTTTGGGGTACAGACTGTAGAAATGAAAAATAAACAAATAATACACTTACTTCCTCACGGGAACATCTGAGCTGTTATGATATTTGGGCTGATTTTCACCACTGGTTTTGCAGGGTGCAGAGGCTCCTGGGTTTATTTAAACAGAAATCTGTGACCTGTACCTGACCTACCCTCACATTACCCCCAGAGTGCATGAAGGGCGAGTGACCTTCTCTGTTGCTGCAGTACAAATTGTTAAAGATTATTGTTGTCTCCTGGGAAGTCTTCAGGCATGCTTTGCAGTTCCCAGTGAAATATGATGTGGCTTTACCACTGATCACCAGAGGACAAAAGTGAAAATTTCATCCCTCTGGAAAGAAATGCTCTCCTGCAATTTTATTTTTCAATTATGGGTGTGTGTCCTTTAATCTAATTTACAGAAATAATTCTGGTTTTCTTTGTAAAAGCTCTTATTCAATAAAATTTAGTCCTCTTTCAGCTGCTTTTCTGTTTGCTTGGCCTTGCTTTTATTGCTCTGCTGGCTGGCAGCAAGGTTAGAACTCCCTGTGCAGTCTCTCCCTGTGCAGTGAAACATTCAAACATGCACTTGCAGGTATTATGGTATAACACTGCTTGAGCTTGACAAGGACACCCTGTGCCGAGCTGAGGGGATGTTTCAGACATCTGTTGGATTTAGCAAGGTTGCTTCACCAAAAGCATTGCAAAGGAGGTATCTCCTATCTGAGCTAAGTGTAGAGGGTAAAGTTTGCTCTGTAGGTTATGAAAATGGTTTTACACACCAGTTTGCACACTACAGGGCAGAGAAGTCCAGGGCCAAGCCAGAGGGACAGCCAGTCCCATATGATATCCTGGCCATGACCTGGCTGGGCAGAGGCACCTTGGGGAGACATGAACGATGCAAGCAATCTCTGCAGGACATGTCTCCAGGCTGCAAACACAGTGACTGTGGGTTTTACTGAGCTGGTAGTTGCATCCTTGTCATTGTGCATCTAGGCCAGCTGTTGCAGCCAGGCCAGCATTCTCCTGGAGAAACGGGATGCTCACAGTTTGAAAGGGTGCACTCCTTAGCAGGTAGAAAACTGTCTAGATGGCTGGTGCCAGAGTTGGTGGTGAATGGACTTAAATCCAGCTGGTGGCCAATCACTAGCAAGGTTCCCCAGGGCTCAGTATTGGTGTCAGCCATGTTTAGTACCTTCATCAGTGGCCTGGACAAGAGGATCAAGCACTCCCTCAGCAAGCTCACAGATGACACCAAGCTGGGGGGTGGTGTTGATCTGCTGGAGGGTAGGAAGGCTCTGCAGAGGTATCTGGACAGGCTGAACTGATGGGCCAAGGCCAGTTGTATGAAGTTCAACAAGGTCGAATGCTGAATCCTGTACTTGGGTCAGAACAGTCCCATTCGGCATTATAGGCTTGGGCCAGAGTAGCTAGAAAGCTGTCTGGAGGAAAAGGACCTGGGGGTGCTGATCACCAGCAGCTGAACATGGTCCAGCAGTGTGTCTAGCTGGCCAAGAAGGCCAATGGCATCCTGGCTTGTATCAGCAATAGTGTGACCAGCAGGACCAGGGCAGTGACCATCCCTCTGTATTAGGCACTGCATTCAATTTTAGGCCTCTCACTGCAAAAAGGACTTTGAGGTCCAGAGGAGGGCACAGAGGTAGTAAGTCCTATGATAAGCAGCTTGAAGGATCAGGAGTTGTTTAACCTGGAGAAAAGGAGGCTCACAGAGCACCTTATCACTCTCTACAAAGGAGGTTGTGGCAAGGGGGGTGTTGGTCTCTTCTCCCAAGTGAACAAAAGGCGTGTGGATGTGGTTTAGTGGTGAACATGGTAGTGCTAGCTTAGTGGTTTGACTCGATGATCTTAAAGATTTACTCCAACCTAACTGATTCTATAATTCTCTGTTTCATAAGCACAATCTGGACATTAATCATATTGCTCTGTTTCAGTCAGGGTGCTGCATGTGGCCCTCGCATAGTTAATCCTCTTGTGCTGCTATAGGAAAGGGAACACGTGCTTGACACCAACAGTGCAGCCCTTGGGTACAATTAAACATCAGGAACCACTCAAACGTTTGTAAGGTTTCCTTTTTACACACATCTGTTTGTTGACCTTTGGGAGAGAGACTCTTTCGTGGCCAGTTTTCGGTGATAAGAAGCTGCTATCACAAAAAACCGCTGTCGCAGCTGGCACAACACCAAAGACAGAGCTGGGAGATTGAATTGTTGCTGGAAGGGGTTCATCCTAGCCTGCATGGGGCAATGTGGGGAAGTTTGCTCTGCTGTCGCCCTTGTTTTATCTGTTCAGCGGGTAAATAAAAGGCTTCAATCTTTGCAGTTGCAAGCTCAGCATCTTTCTCCACCACACATCATTCACTTGAAGATAAAAACAATTGTGGAGAGTCCCAGACCTCTGGTGCAAGCTGTTATTTGATTTATTTATTGTCACAGCGTTCTAAAACATGGTAGGTGCTTTTCTGCAGATAGGAGACACAATTTGCAGGCTTTGAAGGGCTGCCGGCAAAGATGCAGCATCCATAAAGAACACTAAGAAGGACACGGAGAGATAGAAATAAAACTTGCAACATTAGATTAAGTGATTGCTTATGGTTGTTATACAAGTCTTGGTTGTTTGGACACAGAGTTGCATATGTACACGTATGTATTCCTTATGCATGCACCCATGTACTGGAGGTCTCATATGTATAAACAACAAAATGGGGACCTGCAGATTCATCCAAGGGGAATTAGGAAAACCCAGCATTTCCTGGCCAAGGTACCAGATCTAATCATGGCTCTAAACAATTATAGTGCTCAAAATAGCATAAAGGTCTGCAATATAGTCACTGCAGAAAGCAACTGGGGTGCGAGAGACAGAACAGGCATTGCTCTGAAGAACAAAAATGTCTTCCATTGCCCTATGAACAGTGTCCCCATGTGAAAGAGCAGATCACTGCTCAACGAGCAGATTAGCATGTGGTGGAAGGTGCATGGAGCACCAGCCAACTGCAGTTTGCTGAGTTACCTCTGATGAAGCTCCTGCTCTGCACAGGCCCTTCTTGCCATGGTGAGTTTACCATGACTGTCTCACTGGCATGACTTCATCCAGCTCCTCTACTAAGTCTGTTTATAAGTCAATGCATTGGCTGCTGCCTTTTAATCCGTGCCCAGCCCCTAGACAGCAAAGGTACCCTCTTGCCTTTTTCCCTGGAAGAAGTTGCCATGGCAGATGTGAACTTTTCCTAATGCCAGAACATCTTGGCAAGGGTTTCTTCTGTCCTTTGATTAAAAAAAAAAAAAAAATTACAGAAAGAGATGTAAAACATTAAATGGGTGCCCTGTTTCTCATCTAAGTGGACCAGTGATGTAAAAGAGGTGTTTGAGGTTATTTCTAAAGGGCTATGAGAAGGTCATTTGTGTTTCAGGCTGTTATTTAAAACTTTGGACCATGTAATCATTTCCTTTCTTCCTGAGATTCCTGTCTCTTTAGACTGGAGGAATCAACATTCAAAGAATTTTCTGCTATTTGGGCAGAAAAGCCAAACATTTAATGACTAGATCCTGTGAGTGAGAAGAGCTGCTGTTCTGTCTTGTCGAAACACTGCAATTGTGGCACAGCCACATCTTCTACCTGCCCTGGGGCAGGCAGCAGGCTGGGCACTGCTGACCATTTGCAGCAGTTAGACTAAGTGACTGAACATGAGCTAATGATGCCAAATCCTAAGGTTGCAGCCATACAAGTTTTTCTGAGCCATTTTTGTGGTTTGCTCAAGTGAAAACCTTGAGGGTGCTCTGGGTTTTGTGGCTTTTGCCTAAGAGCAAATGGGTAGTCATCGTTCTGACTTAATATTCAAGATGCATTTGCTCTTGCTCCCTCACTGCCCTCTTCTTTTCTGGAGGCAAGCAGCAAGCAGTGACTTCCAGCACCTGACTCCAATGAGCACCTTGCCCTGGCTGAGCCAGGAGCAGCTCCAACTGGAACTCCAGGGCAGAGGGAGAACAGCAGAGAGGGTGAGAGGTGCTCCTCCAGCATCATCTAGCACTACTGTCTTTCCTCAGCCAAGCACTCCGCTTCCTCCCCTTATGAAGTGAACTCCTGGGTGCCGTTGAAGTCAGATGGAGCTCTGCCTTTGGCCTCAGTGGAAACAGAAGTTGGCCCAGGGCTCACTTGGACTCTGCTTTCTGACTCCAGAAGTGTAAAGCTACCACCTGAAATTTTAACCAACGGTGGATTTACCTGGCCCTCCAGTAGCTTGGTTTCACACTGACTTTTGACATCTTCTTGCTCATACCAACTGGCAACCAGCCCGGCCACCAGTAGACCCCCTGAACCTCCTTCTCACCACGTTCCCTCTCCATCTTTTCTGTGTCCCTTCCCACAAACAGCAGAGCCCACACTGTCTGTCAGACCCACAGCCCTTGTGGCAGCACACATGCCTGTTTTCCAGACTGTTTTAAGGACTTTCCTCTCTTTTCTTATTCCAAAATTTTCCTCCAGGCCTTTGTCACCTGGAGTCTGAATTACTGCTGAATTACGTTTCCTTCTAAGTATCTTCCCTCACATTCACCATTTTGTTTCCTCTCCTGTGTCTCTTTCAAGGAAGAAGAAATTAAGACAGAGAAGCAGCATCCATGATAAGGTGGCCTTGCCCTTCTGCAACAGTCCCTGCACCGGAGGTCCTCCCCGCTGAATATGAGAAGGCACAACGTAAGCTGCGTTTCACTGCTCTCAGAGCTCAAGGGTGCCCCACTATTTCATCTTTACATATAAAACATCTGTATGACCTCTCTTTACAACATGTCCCAGTGTGGTTTTGCAGGGACTGTATTTTCTTTCCCACTCCACGTTCATTATATGCTGTACAGGATGCACACTCTGGACCTCATGTTACTGGGGCAGATATACAGCAGCAGAGCCAACTTTCTCTAACTACACTGTCTGCTGTACCCACCCCTGGACCTGGCACAATATTCACAGAGGCTATCAATCACTTCTCGCTCATCTCAGCACCCTTTCTTGCATGGTAGAGTCACTAGCTCTGCGAGGAAATCACTGTGATACATTATCAGCATGAAGTTGGTTTCTCTCTGAAGGCAAATGAAGACTCAGGTGACCAAGGAGCACTGGACTCCCCATTTTCCTCTTGCATTTTACCTTACTGCCTCATGTTCTCATTATCCATCATTCATTTCTGCACTTTGCTCTTACTTCAGCTCCTTCAGCCCTCTCCATCTATCCCTGGTCATGTAATGGCTGTATAATAATGTTACTGAAGGATTAGTGTTCTTTTGCAGACAGACTGTCCATAGCCCAGCTGAGTCAAATTTAGGCCTGACAATGAGGACTTGGTGAAAGCCTAGAGAAAAAGACCTAGAGGAAGAACAGGTCTCCTGAGTGATGATCAGCAATCTACTGTCAGTCCTCAAACACTTCTGTGAGCTTCAACAGAGTTTAAATGCCCATTGCAGATGCACCTTTCTATAGTTGTTTCTTTAAGTACAGTATTTTTAAATTAAAAAGAAAATACTGCCTTAGAGAAAATAAGCTTCCATGCGGCACAAAATACAATTCTGGGCAACAATCAGATCTGCATACATCTGAGTCTTTTGCAAAATGTCTTATGCTACCTTCCTCCCTTCTCTAGAAAATGCAAAAGGAAATACAAGCGAATATACCTATCTATCTATCTATCTATCAATCTATCTATATTACTTTTGTTGTGAAATCCTTCTTTTCATGAAAGAAAGGGAGCCTGGAGAGTATTTCAGATTGTCTTTTATAGTTCCTGTAGCTATAACTAAAACATGTGTTTTCAACATAAATCAGAGTGATATAACTATTTACACATCTTACACAGTGCCTTTTTGTTCCTCCTACATAAAACCCTTATAGGATCCAATAGGAAATTACTATTTTACATCCAGCTTCAAAGGCTACATTATCATTTATAGCAAACATTCTCATTTATTGCAAAAGAAAACAAACACGAGAGCAGATGATGGTAAAGGAACCTGGTAGACTTGGGGTGTTTGGGAGTTTTCCCTCTGTGCAACACACACATTTTGGTGAGGCTATGAAACCATTTCATTTTGGGGTGCCAGCAGAAGCGCATGTTCCAGTCAGAGCATATGTACCCTCTTGGGTCACTGGAAACCAGGGTGCAAATACCCAGGTTGTGCTGCATTGGCTTTGACATGTTTCTAGTGGAACCTGGCTGGTTTTCCACCACTGCGGTAGGAGAAATAGTTGGTGTCTCAGAAGCTGCAGCGAAGGAGATGCAGACGTTGCTTAATCATCTCTCAGTTCAGCTTTGCTGTACTGTCCCACCCAGGGACCCTGTGCTCTCTAGCTAAGTGACAAGGGATGTGTGTTTAGAGAAAGGTGAGTGTGACAGTGCAAACATCCTCTAGCTGCTCCTCTCATTGCAGGAGTGAAGGCCTGTGTCTGCAGGCAGAGACAGTAGTGATGAGAAAGAGGAGTGTTAGGGCCACACAACCTGGGCTTGGGGTGGAGGAGATGCCTGGCTGTGTCCTGTAACAGGGACTTAGAATGTGACTGTCCCACAAAGCTGAGGCACAGCACTGTCTGGAAATGTATGACCAGAAGGTGAACTGGGAAGAGCTGTCAGCAGCAGGAATGGCAATAGGAGGTGGGGCTGTTTGACTTGGCATGGGATACTGGCAAACAGAAGGACATGTCAGCAAATGTAAAAATGTCACTCTTATAACAGTAACTGACGTTGCTGCTCCCTCTTTCATCAGAAACCTCAAACACTTGGAGACATGATAGGAAGAAGATTGTTTAACCCACCAGGAGCAGGTGGACAACTCTGAAACAACAGCATGGGAAGTCTAGACGCAGAAACACCTAGGATATAAGTGCAGAGCCCACAGGAAAACCCTAGAAACACCAGTCTCACCTTCATTTTCCACAACCAGCAGCAGGAGAGTTTGACACACGCAAAAACGCAGGATACAGTTTTGCATCTAGCCCAAAACAGGCTATTTGGAGGAAAAAGATCAGGAACATTATTATTGCTTTCTGTGGTGAAGAACATAACCTCC
The DNA here is from genome assembly GCF_003031625.1 of Empidonax traillii. NCBI lineage: Eukaryota > Metazoa > Chordata > Aves > Passeriformes > Tyrannidae > Empidonax > Empidonax traillii. The sequence continues at coordinate 35,383 of NW_020955749.1, read as the reverse complement.
CCTGAGCCATCCACATGTGATGTGGAACAGTGTTTTGCTATCACTGGTTGCTGAAATTGCACATCAGTGGAACAACAATCAGCTCTCCTAAAGGTTTTATTTTCTTGCCTTTTTGACCTTATTGATCTTTTTCCCCAAATCACACTCTCAGCTTGACTGCTGCACATGGTGAAAGCTACACCATGGGAATGTCAAAAGCATCTCTGTGAAAGGCCTGTTCTGAAATGATGCCAGGGCACCAGCAAGTGCCTCTCACACCCACTGAGGTACCAGGACACCTGGGGATGCTGAGAACCTGCTGTTTCTCCAGGAGCTCACTCGCAGGAGCTCTGAGGTGGTGACAGTGACATTGACAGGGCAATGTGCCATGGCACAGCTGCTCCCTGTCTCCTGGTCTGCAGCACATGCTACGCTCAGCTGCAGTCTGCGTGGAAGCAAAACCCCTCTGAGCAATCCACCTTTGCTATACCTGAAGGGAAGACTCCCTGCACTGTGGAGGCTCAGCACTTCTGAAAAACAAATGCACAGCTGGGAAGGTACATGCACAGACATTTTTTTCTTCAGCTGGGGCTTATGGATGTTTCAGGTCCAGTAGATGTGAGACTTGGAGACAGGAGGTACAACTAGCATGCACTTTGTAGAGATATCCATACTTCTGGCCATGTGTAAGTGATGATATTCAGAGCTATTATCCTGACAGTAAGCATAGAGGCAGCTTGCACCCCACAGAGACATTCTTAGACATTGAGGAGTTTATATGCTGTTTACACTTTAAAAGATTTCTTTTTTTTTTGCAACCACAAATACAACTCTGCATATGTATGAAGGGTTGAGAAGAAGCTGTATGAATCTTCAACGATGAAAGACACTAGGCCAGCATGCTCTGAATTTTGCCAGCCAAACTCAGGGCTTTTTCTTCCTTTGTTCCTGCTCCCTGCATATATTGCACTGTGTGATTTATTTATTAAGAATATTACATTTCATTCAGCTTAGTATAAACACAGAGAGTGCTGAAAAAGGGGAAGGTTGCTCCCCCCTGTTTCATCTTCAGCTTGCTGTTAGGACAAATGTGTATAGGCAGAAAAGCTGTGTGAGCAAAGAAGCAAACAATAAAGTTCTATTAAAGAAAAAACAATGTCAGTTTGTACATTAAAATCAATGCTAATAGCTTCCCTGGAAAGAGTTTACAAGGTAAATATTCCAGAGAAGTGCCTAGCAGATGTTCTGACTCATCAGAGCAAGCTGTAGGCTTAATGACTCCCAGCTACTTACTGATACCACTTGGATGATACAAGCAGAGGTTTCTTATTTACTGAAATAAAGAATATCTGTTTCAATGTTTTCAGTGCTCACAATTTAATTCTGAATATTACAATATTCTTTTTATCCCCTTAAAGACCTTTCATATGTAGTGTTGTGAGTGTATCAGAATCAGGGCTTTCATTTCTTGCAAGGAGGAATTTTACATGTTCTCGTGTTTTATAGGGGAAATCTTTAAAAGATGGCCCATAAGTTCAAAAGAAAAAAAACAAACCTCAACAAAACACAAACAAATTTACACAAAAAACCCGAGTAAAACCCGACAAACACCTTCATCTGACAAGGCTGAATCTATATACACACACTTTTGTGTCTGTTTGAAGCAACTGATGGAGCTCTAATCTCCACATCACAGTCACTCTGGTTCAGAACAGCAAAACTATTTGAATTTATTGAAATGATGACTCCAAACCTTTGTTTTGCTTCAGCCCATTGTCCCGTTGAACATCTAGGCACAATTAGAGGTTTTCTCTCCTGCATGTCTCCTCCAAGCTGCTAAGGTTTTCCTGGTGCTGCAAAGCCTGGTTTTCCCCCTTGCTGCTCTGGTATTACTGCCACTGCTGTCTCCCAGCTGGATGCACTGGCAGCCGTGCTCATGGATGGTCCTCCAAGGGAAGGCTGAAAGGGGAGTGCCAAGCCTGGCAGAGCTACAAACAAGGACAAAATGCCAAGGGGCCCAAATTCCTTTCAGGCACACACTACTAGCACTCTGACTGCCATATTTTAAAATGTGCTGCCCTACTGAACTCTTGGTAACTAGGCATTTCATGGGAACTAGGCATTAGCATACATGAAAGATGTCACTACTGTGGGCCTTTTAACTTCTTAAAGGTTCCCTAAAAGATGACATAAACATTCCTCTAAGTGCAGCAGCAAAGTTTTCTTTGGTCATACTGCAGAACCAGAGAGAGTCCAGACTTCACATTTTTATTATCCTACTTTCATGCAGAAGTAATTTTGTGTAGAATAGAGGTGCTGGGAAAAAAGCGCAACAGCACTACTAAATATAATGAAAATATGTTTTCATATGCTGGGAGCTGGCTTAGTAAAAGAAAATAGGCTCTGGTGCACAGCAACCAGGATTCCTGGTGTTCTGAAAAATTGGGTATGTTAAATAATGGGGATTTTGAGACACCAGTCTGCACCATGTCATCAAAACATTTGTTCTCTACTTAGGTCTTTCATGTCAAGGGGGTTGTTATCCCCAGGGACCATAAGAATGGGCCCAGCTCTGTCTCCTAGTGCTCAGGGCTCAGTGACAGCTTCCCTCCATAATAATCAAGAACTTTTAATTATCCTTCCCTTGTGGCATGAGGAATCATACACCACTGTACAGAAGATGATTGTTTCTAATGGATTAAGGGAATTAGACTTATTATATCTAATAGCAGAGGACTGTGCTCTCTCCCTTCCCAGCATCAGAAGAATTGTGCCTTGTGAGTTAGAATTATGTCTGCTCTCCAGGACTAAGGAATTCATTGTCTCAAGGACAATACAGGAACACGTGAAAAATTCTTTAGCCTCCTCTCCAGTGGTAAAGTTTGCCAAAGCACATCACCTGCTGCTGGTGGACACAGGGCAATGGCAAAAAGCAATGAAGTCCAACTCCAGCTCTTGGACTGAACAGTTTGAGAGTAGGAGTTGGGATAATATTATTTACCCTTTAGTCACTACCTTTTGAACTGCTGGCTGATGCCAATGACTGTCATACAGAAAAAATATTATACCAGTGTATTACTCAGTTAGTGTTAACGAGCCTTGAATAATCTATATTTTCACGCTAATTAGTTTGCCTCCATCTCTGGGCTAGTACCACAGCATCCTACCTCTAGAGAAGTAGTGTAGTAGTATAGTCTTATCTTCTGTTATTCCTGGGCTCCCCATCTTATTCTGTAGCTTATTATCAACAGTGTGGCAAGAGAAAATATTCTATGACTCCCATTTAGATAGTGCTAAATTACGGCCATCAGGTCTGTATCCAGATTAGGAAACAAAGAGATCAAGTATTGCTCTCTGGCACTGAGCACAAGGGCCCAGTGCAGCCCACACTTGCCTGGCTTAACTCCCCTTTCCAGGAAAGCAGGAGGAGTGCCTCCAATCAGCCTGTTGGGAATGACCTGGGACATCCATATCTGAAGTCAAACCTTAGGTGGATCCATAACTCTAAGCAAACTATTCACATGAGTATTTAATTATGCCTCTTTTTTTCTAATAAACCTCTTGGATCCAAATCTTGTTTTATAACAGTGCAAACTGATACCACAGAGCATGAACACAGGAAACAATGAATAAAGCCCTGTTCTCTTGTGGCACAAGCAAGTTTCTCTTCTTTAGACATCTAGGAATAGGATTTTTATTTCATTTTGGTTTCTTCTCAATTTCCAGGTTTTCAATTAGTAAAATCATTAGTATTATTAAAATGCAATTCACAAAACACTTTCAAATGAGTGATGACTGGTTGGATTTGGATCCACTTTGGCCTTGCTTTCCTTTACATGACAGCATAAATCAGTGAAATCACTATATAAAACCAGTGTGAGATCAGAATCAAGTCTATGTGTGGTGAACCTTATTAGAGTGAAAAAAAAAAAAAAGTGCTTCCTTCCCATCATATCACACAGCATCATTTGCCAAACAACATGCCGTGTTGCCTTCAGGCTTATGATTAATGCCAATGCAGTTCCAATAAAGCTTACAAAGCACACAGCCCCGGTCTCCCTAGAGAGTTAGCAACAACAACCAGCAGAGCCTAAACGATGCTGTTCTTCATCTTTCAGTCACCAGGGACTTCCAGCCTTTTCCTCATTTCTGAGCATTAATCTTTATTTCTTTTCCAGAGTAATGACATTTCTCAGCAGTGAATATTTTTATCAGCTAGCTACATCCACAAGACACTGAGTGTTGATATCAGCTGTCTTGTTGAAAGGATTCTGCATTTGAGTGCCACTTCCATTTCCATTTTTCCAATTTGCTTATTCTCTTATTTGCATATTGTTTTACAATTTGCTGTGGTGTGGGTTTTCAGTGCTGTAGATACAAATATCCAGCTCCTTTGCTGGGGCCAAGGGCTTGCTTTCAAAGTTCTGTGTGTCTTTTATGCGCAGCACTAAATGCAAGTCCCTTTGTGACTAAGATAGTGACTAGTCAGCGAAAATACTACTTTTCAATACAGAGAGGAGGAAAAGCGAGCCTAAAAGTGTATGAAAATATGGACTAAATCCTAAATACTTTCACAGAGGCTAGACTCCAGGGCCCAAATTCTCAGTGTGGTGATTGCACATGGAGGTAACAGTAACAGTCTCTAAAGTCTGAAGGGCAAAAATTAAAAAATATTTTTTCGGTTTGATTGTTCCAAGGACAGCGTGTGGTGTGTGTGTGTGTGAGGACATTAATAAAATGCTTTATTTGAGTCAATGAAATATGTTTCATGAACCATTGACTAAATCATGTGTGGCTATTCTCACTTTTACCCATTCTTGAATGTGCTTACTAGAAAATCCTTCTGACCATACAAGTGATTTTCAAAAAGACTGCTAATAAAACCTCCTTGCTGTTGTTTCCTTGGTAGCCCTGCATATGCACTGGAGACCAATAGGGAATCAGGCACTTAAATCTTTGGTGGTACAGGTCTTTGGGAATATATACAAATTCAGTATGTTTTGTACTGTCAGCAAGATCTGACATGACGCAAGACGCTGGAAGTGAAGTCAAGCCTAATGCATTAGGGCATTAATTGAGCATGTGTAGGTGGTGAGACAAACAGGTAGCATGGTTTCAATGGTTACATCAATTTTGAAGGAGTATATGAACTGCTGTTTTTTACAGCACCATCCACTGTCCATCCCTGGAGGCAGAAAACAAGATATGATGAGCCAAAAGTCTGATCTGGGGTGACAGATCCATCTTTACCATGAGAAAAACAGATACTTCGCTATGAAATGACATCATCTTTAATAGCATGGGATCTGTCACCGGCAGCTGTAAACAGAAACTGATTTACAAGCCAAACAGCCTTCTTAGCCAGCAAGACTTGATTCAAATTTGCAATTCTAGACCATTTCAGAAGAGATTTTAAAGTACTCTGACTTTTTGCAACTCCTTCATTTAAGGTTACCTGGCAAAGAATTTCTGGAAACTCAGCAAATATGTCCTCACCAGGAGATTTCTACTTTAATAGAGGTTACTCTGGAAAGTCTCCCTGATGATGGGGTCTTTAAAATCAAGTATCACATGCAGGTGGGGGGACAGTTCTGCAGCCCATCAGCCTCCTGCTCATTTCACGCTATGTCGTATATAGGACTCTAGCATGACCCTGTAACACATCGTGACAAATTTTGAACCCTGAGCACAGGTTTGAATTCCAGCAGCTGGAATCTATGCCATGGACTTTAGCCTCACACCTCCCTGGGGGTGGGACCATGACTTGCACATTCAGAGTCCCCAAGACACAGCCTGTCTCCTGCTGTAGGGCTCTGCCTCTCAGACTGTGCTGACGCGATCCACCAACCCCGATCTCCCTCCTGTATAGTCACAAAGGAGGAGACCAACTGAGGTGCTGCCTTGCAATTACAAGGGCTATCCTACAAATCACACTACAAGCCATCTTGAAAATCACCCTGCAAGCCAGCCTGCTCCTGAGGGGCCACCAAGAGCCACTGGCCCTTTGCACTGGAGATGTCTGACATATCCTCCACTGATACAGTGTTATCTCACAGAGCACATAAGGTGATGTCAAGACAACTGTGCTACATCATCTCTCTGAGAATGTGGTTAGGTGTAGATATGACAAAAATGTCATCATAAGACAAGTTGCTGATTATATCAATGTTTTATTGTACTAAAGCCCTCCAGCTGAGCAATTGTAACACTGCAGGAGTGCCTTTATTTGTCTAAGTGCCTCTAACTTAGACTTGAGATAAAACAGCACAGGTCTTCTCATATTAAAACAGTTTATATTACTAGACTGCTATAGACTTATATCTGAAATTATAGGAAACATATTTACATATATCTTACTTACAAAAAAGATAGTAGCATTTCAAAGAGACACTCAAAATCAGCTCCTGACACTTTTAGAGACTTTACACATAAAGAGGTTTATTAAATAAACCCTAAGAAAAAAAGAGAAGGTAGATGACCCCTTACAGAATATTAATACTAGTGATCTTTACCCAGTAGGAGGGTAAAGTGGAAAAGCTTGAGCAGTGCTAGTGCTGCAGTTGAATTTTGAAACACTGCCACCTCACGTCAGCTTAGCAAGAAGACACAGTCCAGGCCAGCTTCCTAGTGACTTTCCTCTGGTGTTTGCCTGGCAGCATAAGGCAAAGAAGCCTTGATCCCAGAGGCATTGTTGTCCACATTATTATTGTTATTTTTTAATTGAAAGTCATTAATAATATCCATACAACCTAGAGCCAGTGTGTGCTCTCCCTTTGTAGGTTAAGCATCCTGAAGACATGAGCTATAAAGTCACATACTGGTATTTGCTATTTCACATTGAAGTTTGTGTTGTGTTGGATACATTGGCATCATTTGAGAAGGTGTGAGGCATTGCAGGATCATTCATTCTCCTTTTGGAGTCTGCAGAAAGGCATCAGGGGAAAGCTGGGCATGGACAGATGGTGTGCCAAGGCTGGGACTCTAAAGAATAGCTTCACCCACAGTTGGCTTCATTTCCAGCAGGGCTTGCTTTATTGTTCTATTTTTCACTACTTCTGAGCAAGAACAGAAGAACTGGTGAGTGACTTCTGACATAACTGTTGGTTTTAATATAGAGCAGAGAGTTAAAATGAGTGCTGCGGTTTTATAGTCAGTAAGAATGCTTCTGCATACTTTGTTTATGCAAATCTCTGCAAAAGTCTTGTTTTTCTACCTGATCTGTATTGAGTAGTGGTTACATTAGAGGTTGAAGAGCAGAACTGAGATTCTTGATGCATCTATAGCTGCCTAAACCTTCAGGACAAAGCAACAGAATTCCTTTGGAAGAGCAAATCTTGGGGATCTGCATCCTCCTGTTGGAGCTGGGTCCATCCAGACTGCAGCAATGGGAGCATCAGACCTGTAAGTCCACTTTGTGCTGAAGTTCCCCTTGCAGAAAGATCTGGGTACTGGCCTGAGTTGCCCACTTCATACATGATCTCACCTGTAAACAAACCACTTCTTGCTTTTCAGACAACTAGTTTTCAACGTGTTTAGGTTTCTGAGCCAGCTCACAAGCGACAACACTCACAGCTTACAATGCTGTCTGCAGGACTCGCCCTGCAGGTGGAGAAGAGCGTCTACCTACTGCAGCGCTTGTGCATGCACGAGCTGAGTTACATGAGCCTGTGGAAGGGGCTAGAGCTCCCCCAGCATCCTCTCCTGCCATCCTCCCAGTCAGCCCATATCTACTCACCTTACACTTGTGTGTATGTGTTATTCATGCACTCAGGGGTGCAGACTTGGGCCCTATTTTGATGCAGGTGAACAGGTGCTGAACAGGTGCCCTGGTTCAGCAAAAATGCACAAGTTCGTGTTTAACTTTATGTTCTTAACACTAGAGGTAACGTCAGTTTATGCTCTCTTTAGGAGGTATGATTCTCTCTTCACCTTGAGTAGTCATGTGCTTGATCCACTCCTCCAGCACCTCTGAGACAGTCCGGCACCTCCAGAGCCCGCAAACATGTTGCACAAGGAGCATGCTGAGCTTTGAAGTGCTCCTCTGGCTCCTGTGAGCACTCGGAGGGGACGACTACTTTTGCTGGCTGGCTCACTCCCTGGCCCGAAGGACTGCAGCCGTGCTGCAGTGCCAGCTGGCTGTACATAAGCAGTAAGGGTCTTGTGGGGTAGAGGAACAGAATTCAAAGAGAAATGGTCTAAGTGTCAGTAAATAAAACCTAGAGGATCCATGAGATTAGGGACACAATTAAAAAAAACCTCAGGCTCCAACCCAGACCTAGCAGCCCGAGCCAGGCAACAAACCCAGACTAGAAGCCTACATAAACAGGCTTGAAAGTTTTGTCAACAGCCTGAAGGTGGGCATTAAGGAGAACACAGCATCCCAATACTGAATAGAGAAGTGTTTAGAATCTGCCATAAATTAGGGAGACGATTACATGCTTCTCAGAATGGGTGTTGGACAGCTTCAGTCCCTGAAAGGCTGCATTTTCCAGTCACCACTCACCTTTCAGAGGGTCCCCATGGATGAAACTGCCTCGTTATCAAGGTGATGGAGACTCCTGCACAGAACAGTAAGTAGAGTTGAAGGTGGGAGCCAGCCAAAGCCCAGCGTTGTGATAGTTTAAAATATCAAGGAACCACATATTCCAGTAGCAAATTTTTCAGAGCTAGAGACAAAAATTTTCACCATGGAAAACTGAAGAATAATCTGCCTATCTGCCCATGAGGAAAGTATTTTCAAATTCTAAACTGTCAGTAGCTGCCTTAGGTCATGTAGCACACTGATTTGGATTTCCCATTGCCCTACCAAATATAATAGTTTCCATTATCTACCTAAATGGTTAATTCTTCTTCACATTCAGCCTCTATTATTGGACAGATCCTGGCATGTTGTAGCTGCTTTGGGCTGTTCTGTTCATCTCCAGTACCCAGATATCTGTATTATCTTGCTAGATGTGGAATTTCCAGGTGGAATAGATGCAACTGCCCTTCCTTTCCCTGCATGTGAGTATTGCTTGTGCCCTCTGCACAGGGATTCCTGCAAGAAATAAATTTGTTTGCTGATGTAATTCTCCACTGTCTTTTTGACAGTAGATTGTGAAAGTACAACCAGAATGAAAACCTAACTTCCAGAATGGTGGTTTGCAGATACCCATGCTTGAAATCATATGGCCGCATATGTAGGTGTAGTTATTACCTTTGCCTGGACAAACAGATATCCCTGCTGCAATGAGACAAGCCTCCCATGCAGGTATGTAGAAGTTCCTTTTGTGCCATGGAAACATCTGGTAGTAGGTGGATTAATTAAGCCAGAAACTGAGATGGGAGGAGAGGAAGGAGGCAAGGAGAGGAAGGAAGCAAAGCCAGCAATTAGGCCCAGAGAGCTGTTACTGTGCAAGCTGAAGTGGGAGGAGAGGGAATGAAAGATTGTTTGTTTGGGTTGTCAGGAAGAGGAGAAAATAGAAGCAATGGCAGAGACAGAAGAACAATACATAGAGATGAGTTCAAGTACTGTGTGTACCAGTTTTGAGATTGAAAAAGCTCACATCTGACCAGAACTTCTCTGCCAGCCATCCTGTTTTCAAAGACAGGAGAAAAGTGACAATCCCCTCTTCAAGGTAAATCCTGGCACCCTAGTGGCTCTGTAACATAAGCAAATACACATGCATGCGCATGCACTTGTGCACGTGCACACACAAGCAAACAACAAGCACACACATGCACACAGTGCAATGGGAAATTTTTAAGAATTGCATTTAGCATCTCAAGGAACTTAGGGACTGGACTGTGAAAGTAAATCTGTGCAACCTGAACTGTTGTTATTGAAAATCTATACCCACCAGCCACTTGGCAGCCATCTGTCCTTGCTGCTGAATATCGAGCAGGAATGCTCTCTATATGCTTGCTCAATTGCAATTCTGCTTAACTTAGATTTGGGAGAATCAGCAAACACCGTCAGAATGAGAAGCTGGCAGCAAGAATACTGCAACAATACACTATGGGAGAAGGAAAAGGAGAGAAAGATATGGCATTTCCAGAGGAGTTCAAGACATGATGTTATCATGCCACAAGGAGAGAGCTGAAATCGTGTAACTTATTTCATTTTAAAACCTTAAGTTCATTCACATTTTCTTACCCAAAGGTAAGCAGGCATTTCCTTTCTCCATGAATAATTCAGCCTTGCTATGTGTTTACTATTTCATACGTCATCTCCACCTTAGTGTGTGACAGTTCATTTTGGACAATATTACAATATTTCCTCAACGTTCTGGAAAATATCTTTCTCTTTCTTATTACAAAACATTTACAAATTTGTTCAGTTTCCGGATCAAAGCTATTGGAGTGGGTCCAGGAAAAGTGGGGCTTTTTTAGCCTGTGGCTGTATATCAATCAGCAGGTCACCAAAGGTTTCTGGATGAAATGTTAGCATTGCTTGGGAGGACATCCATAAGTTACTAAACATTTCAGCACAGGAAGAAGGAAGCAAAAAGGGACTCAAACTGAACACAGGATTTCTTGCTGTCAGTAAAAGAGAACCAAATCTCTTCACACCTTTATCAAAATCCGTGACTGAAGACACATGGAAACACATGTCATAGCTTAATGTAAGCTGTCCCTGAAGTCTACAAAAAGACATTCTTATAAGGTTTTTGGTGGTCTTTGGCTCAGACACAAAATGTATTCAAATTATTGATTGAACAAAAGACTGCAGAACTCAGTAGAGAAATTTAATCCTACCAGGGCAGGCTAATAGGTTCAAGATCAAGCTACACTGGGCATGAATTTCTCCAAAATGTAGGTTGGAAGTAAGCTTTTTTGTCCTAGAGAAGAAGGTTCTGAAAATTTTGGACCCAGGTCCAACTTACCTTAATATTTGGGAGACATTTGGGTTTAGGATTCTGTCTCACATTCACCCTAAGTAGAAATAAGGTGAGTACTGAGAGAAGGTGCCCTTTTAGTAATCTAGTCACTGGTACTTAGCATAAGCTAAAGGAAACTGGAAATCTGAACCAGATACCACACTTGTGTTCAAGCTTGAAATCAAATTTCTCCCATGCTAAGTTCTAGCATCTAATTCTTCCAAGTGTGAAATCAACCATGTTAAGTGAGCCAAGAAATTCAAAAGGAAACATCCTTCTCATGCTAGGCTGGTGCTGATGGTATGAGAAGCTGCTTGCATAAGACGGGTTTGCTTTATCCTGTCTGCAGCTAGTAAAATAAAAGCCTACCTATACCAGCTTTTGACATGACAACAGAGGTATAATTTGCAAAGGGTCTTTTTCTTTTTATATTAGGACTAAGACAGCCTTATAGAAACCAAGCTGGAACTTGTTGGGAGCTCTATCTATGACCCGGACCAAAATGCCTTTCCCCCACCCAATTCATAGGATTTCAGATAAGGATCTGCTGTTTCTGTCTTTAAGCCTAGAGCTGACTGCTGTCAGTCTCATTAAATGTGCAACATGCTCAAAAACTTGTACAGGGCAGAATTTTGCCAGAGGGTAAAATCTGGTCAAGGGTATAAAAGCTCCAGACATCCAAGGTGCAGGGAAGAAGGGCTCGCAGTGAGGCATCCCTGAAAGCAGTAATAAAAAGGTAATCTTCCTTCTTTCTTTCCCATAAAATAAAGCAACAAATGGTATCTGCAGTGCTGACAGAACTTGCTGTTTGCTGAGGCTGAGATATAGCCATTGGCTGTTTATCTAATGCAGATAAATAAGCAGATATCAGAGTAAAGGTCAATGAAGTATTTGCCCTATCCCTAAATTACACAAGAGTGTGTCATCATGAAGATCAACATAGCTACCCTGGCTTGTGTTTTAGCTCATTCCTTTCATCCCAGAAGTGAACATTCCTGACAAAGTTCAAGTGGAACGGCACAGAGGGAGAGTTCCCTAACACTGTCATGGGAAAAGGGCTGCTGACCAAAACAGTGGTGTGAGCAGCATGTGTACATATTCAGAAAGTAGATTTTATGAATCTGGGGTTTTGTATTCAGAGAATGTCAGAAAGCAAACATAGAAAACCCCTCCACGTAGTTTACCCAAATATGTGGCCCAGCATAGTTCAAAAGGAGAGAGAGAACAGGGAGAGAGGAGTTTTACGTGACTGAAAGAGCTTTTTTTCAGTTTGTGGCCATACTAAATACAAAAAACATGAGTAAGAGCCATGAGAGAATATGTTAGGAGTCAAACCCTGTTTCCGTGGGCACAAATCTAAATGCAGGGTGCACACTAGTGAACGTGTGTGTAGATGTCATCCATGGCTCTGTACTGGCCAGGATGAACGTGGCTGGATGGACACAAATGCCACTGCATCACTCACACCTCCCTGAGAGAGTCCTCTTGAGCTCCTACAGCGCATTGGCTTTTTCCTTCCCCACATTACAGCAAAGTCTTCCTGGGAAATCACTACACTGAACAGGATATGGGAAAAACAGTTATAACTTTTATTTGACAAGTGCCATAGTGCCCTGAGACCCCCATTGCAGCTGGATCTCCGCCATACAAAGCATCGTATCACACAGAACAAACACTCATTCTGGCACTGGCATCACTCTCTGCCTCTGAGGAAGAGTGTCTCCCAGTCTCATGTTCCCCCTGCTCAAGAACAGAGTCCTTCAGGTGGGCTCAGGACTCCAGCACACGTCCTGCATCAGGAGATGTGCCTGCAACCCCATTTTCTGGCTTAGCCTCTTTCCTGTTTGGCATCTATGACTTCTCAGGATCTTGACTCTTATTACCATGAATGAGAGAAAGCTGAAAACTGTAGTTCAAACCCTCAAGCATTTGTGCTCTGATATAACTGAAACCTCCCACGAGATCCTGGGTCAAGATAGAAGAAATAGATAATTTATGACATTCCTAGCATATCCAAGTCCTCCCTCAGCATGTAGCTGTCATTTATGTTACTTGTGGACTTTACTCAGACAAATTATTTTTCCTGCAAGCTACTATGATGTTTCCTGTTTCTTTGCATGAGAAATAAGAATACACACAACAGAAACAACATATAGGAGGGAGTAGAGACCAGAAAAAGGCTTCATTAAAAATTATTATGTACTCACAGCAGCAAATTATCACTGATCAATAACTTCAGTTAGGCTAAAAAATGGTAGAGCAGTTTCATGGTGCCAGTTGAACAGATGTAGTTGTTCTAAGAACTAAAATTTGCAAGACACACCAGGACTGTTAAAACAACACCTTCTAATGACCAATGTTCTTCTCGCCTAAGACAGAAAACGAGATGTCACTTGCTACTTTCTTCTGTAAAAAGTCCCGCTACAGAAACACCGCCATTTCAGAGGGGTGCAGATGGCTTCATGCCAGCAAGATCTGCATACGGCAGGTAATGTCTTGGGAGGTGGGAGGATACACTAAGGAGCTGGGTTCTTCTAGCAGGTAAGCTGATCTGCATGCGCTATAATTAGGAAAACACCTTCCAATGGAAAACAACTTTCTAAAATGAGAAGCTTGCTCTTGCTGCCTGTCTGGCTCAAACTCAGGCTTTGAAACTATTCTACCAAAAGCCACAGTGCTTCTTCCTCTGCTTTAGTGTAAATGATCCACCCCCTGCCCTTACAGTGCCCAAGAGTGCCCAGCACCCCCAAGTTGGCCTCCTTGTCCCTCTGCAATACCTCTTGCAGGTTCATGTGAGAGCAAGGCATCACTCAGTCCCCAAAGCGGAAGGTTGTGCCCCTGGGCTGTCAGGAACACATCCCTCACACGGCAGAGCAGAAAATAACCTCCTAGAAAGTCACAGCCTTTTGTTTTACCAATTAACACTTCCTGCTATAGCTGATCCAAGACAATTGCTGAGTTATTTGTGGTGGGGTTTTTTTACCTCCTGCACTGTGGCAGCTGCTACTTCTTTTCTTCTTCTGAGTCTGATTTCTGGCCACCATTCTGCAGCTGGCCGGCCAGGGAGCATGGGGGGGTGCTGGAGAAGCAGGTTACCTGTGCTTTCCCACAGGTCCACTGCTGAGGAATTACTAACACTGACTAAATACTTTCCAAGTTTCATGGATACATTTGCTGTATATACTTTCACAAAGGCTAGAAAAATTTATGCATAGGAATTCCACAATTTTCTCTTAATTAGTAAAACTGCATGAAATAAGAGGTAAATTGCAGTTCAAGCTTTTCCTGTATTTTCATATGAAGAAATCATTTATTAGGTACAATCAAAAAATACCTTTACAATTTCTAAGTGTCTATAAACCTTTCAGAAAGCAAGAGCCAAGAGATTTGTGAAGGACATTCTGCTTAAGACATTTACATTTAACAAGAGATTGAGGTAGCAGCATATTCGTTCTTACTAAATATAATGTTGTTAGACAATTTTCAGCTTATTGGGATGCTAATGAGTGATTATTTGAATGATATTTATGATTTCTCTATTTGACAATCAGTTTTGAAAATGAAGTGTTGTTAGAAAAGTTGTATAATTATGTGCATCTACAAAGGGAGTTCTGTATGTTTTATACAAAGACAAGGCAAGCCTTGCCTTTAAATGCAGCTTCTGGTCGTAGCATCATTGGAACCAAACTTTGGGACCATTTTTTGGAGCTTTTGAGGAACTTTTCTTTAGGGGTGACAGTGATGATTCCTGATTCCAACCATAATGGCCAGATGTCTGAAACCACTGGAAGCCCAGTTTAAATTACCTGTTTTCTCTGAGCCTTATTTTCTGGAAGGATAGACCAAATTTATCATGTTATTAAAACAATGAGGAAACCAATGACTCCAAGCACAGGGCACTGGCCCAGGGAGAGTGAGATAATTAATTGCAGTTGCTATAATCCAACTTGGGCACACCTGCTAAACCAGGGAATCCAAAGCAATATTTATTTTGACACATTTTTGTGGGAGAACGCTTGGAAAGCTAAGGATCTTGTAACAGTACTAATTTATGTAGTTTTAAGTCTGAATGTCCACAAATGATTGTTACTGAGTTGTTAATACATGAGTCACACATGTATCCAATAGGGCTATTAAGAGCAAGAATGTTGTGGATACTGTTTCCAATGTTAATTAATTGTAATAGTATCAGTTGTAGAATACCCCCCTCGGAAGCTGCCTCAACCAGCCCAGCCCGTATCAGCTATGATTTATGGCCACTTGGCCTGAAGGTGTGGAAATTTTAAAGGGTGAATTGCTGCTGCAAGCTTACTCTTCAGGAGTGAAATTAGACTACAATCCTATACAGTTTGTTAGCAATGAAATAAAAAAATGTTTTTCTTTTAATAATTATGTTGGTTTAGAATGTAGTAAGGATTTCCAAGTTGAAGCCCAAAGGATTTTTGTGATGATTACTTGAAGCCTAAGTTTATTAATTTTATCAAATCGTAGAATAATTTGGGTTGTAAGGGACCTTTGAAGATCATCTAGTCCAACCCCCTGGTTTAATGGTTGCTGTGAAGGCAGAAGTCACCACCGGGGAAAAAAAAAGAGGGGGGATCTAGAATCTGGAATGCACTTTTTCAGCAGTAGCTGGGGCAGTGGATCAGGGTCCTACATTTTCCCAAATACAAAGAACGTGTATTAAGACTCTGTAAATTGGGACATACTTTAAAAAGCCTGAAACAGGAAAAGATACCCATTATAGAAAACCTGAAGGGCAGGTTTTCTTTTAACCCTACAAAAGGTTTAAGTCAAGACAACTAAAAAATCCAGTGGGTGCTTTTTGAACAAAATTCTCATTTTAGATCAGTTTTGAGTTATAGAGTGTGCTAATTTTAGAAGGTTTTGAAATAGTAGAACCTGTAGTATACATTTGTGGTTAAGAAGAACCTTTCCTGAAAATGCAGATGAAAATTATTAGCCAAAGTTTTATGTGTAAAATGCATCAGTCACAAAAGACAAACTTGTAATGGATACAGTTTATAATACACCATCTGAATAATGAAAGGGGATTAGAATAATTATTCAGCCAAATATAAATGGATAGGAAAATAAATAATTTACTTAGCTGATAATAGCTGAGATAATATGCTAAAGTTTTACAACCTCAGAATGAAAGTTCACTTTTTAATTTTATTACTTATTTAAATAATTTAAAAATAATTGCACTCATACAGCTTTATTACCTGTCATGTTGTTGCAGCACATAATTTAAGAAATATTTGCATTTTGACAACTCTTCTACTCCACACAAACATAGTTCTTGCTGTTGGGACAAGAAGACCCTGTCTGTGTCATTCTGGAGTTTCTACCTGTACATGTATGATATGTGAGATGTTGATATTTATGCATGATCATCCATTTCTGATCATTTTAAAACCAGCCCATGTAAGATCTAGGACTTGGGTGGATTCGGGGCCTCTCTTGTAAGTGTATAGCAGGAAGATACAAGCATTGCTCTACAGCTTAACTTTTACATAAATATTCAAGGTTTAGAGGGGCAACTAAACAGCAATCTGTGCAAGTTAAGAGAAAAAAAATCAGAAAATTTAATTAGAAGAATTCTAGTCCACTGTGTGTAATGTACCCCCAAAAAAACTGGCAAAGAAAAACACCCAAGTAAAGGTACAATTGGCGTATCAGTATCTAACTGTTTAAAATACAACAAAGCCCAGCAGAAAGGTTTAGCAATTATTATAAGTTTTCATTAAAAATTTTAGTAAACTCTAAGTGCATTGTGTCTGAAAAGGTTATGATTTAACTTGCAATATTAACATCTTATTGAATAGAAATATGTTAATAACAGAAATTAATAGTGACACCAGCAAATCTGATTAGAGGACCAAAGTTGTTTATCAAAAATATTAAACACTGAAGATGTATTAAAATGTCATTCCAAAGAACAGCTGCCTATCAGTGCGTAATCAGCCCAGTCAGGAGGGTCTCTTCCAGCCCTGAGGGAATATTCTAATTTTTCAGAAATATAGGTTGGGAATGTTTAGAGGTGAAATATTCACCT
Organism: Empidonax traillii; assembly: GCF_003031625.1. NCBI lineage: Eukaryota > Metazoa > Chordata > Aves > Passeriformes > Tyrannidae > Empidonax > Empidonax traillii. The sequence continues at coordinate 18,484 of NW_020955749.1, read as the reverse complement.
AATCTCAGTGAATTTCATTGTAAGATGTGCAAGTATGTTACTTAGAAAAGTCAGAAGAAACCATTTCCCTGGTTAAGAAGGAAAATAAAAATGTGGTGCTCTTATAAGTTTAGTAGAATTCCTTTTGCTTAGTCACAAAGACAAGATAATATGACAATATAGCCATGATTTATATTTTGTGGAAGCCATTTGTAGAGCAACAAGACATTAATCACCTTGACTGACAGTTAATTTGAAAGGTGCAATGTAAAATCGAGAAAGCAGGGCCTAAACAGCATATTTAAGAGGAGAGCTCTTTTCAAAACTCCTAAGGGTGACAACTCTAAACTGCCCAGCACAAAACCGCTGTCTGTCTGTGTTGCAGTAGCCCAGGAAAGCAACTGCTTTGCTGATAGTAATAAAGAATATTACCTCTATATTTCAATTTTAATGAATCTCTGAGGTTTCTCTACTAATTTTCAAATGAGGGATCAGGAATGGAGCTGGCAAAGGCAAGTGCTGTTAATTGGCTGGTTTTAAATCTGAGGATAATCCAGTGCAATCTTTGCTAGTGTCTCCAACAGAGAAAGCTTTGATCACCTGGCTCTGGACTTCTGAGTGATTTGTATCTGGAATTTGTAAAGTATCTACAATTTTTTTTATTCAGACTCAGGAACTTTTCCCATTGCTATGGACCATGAGCATCATATGAGTTATCCCACTAGAAGATCACAACTGGAAGTCCAGACCCAACAGCTTATATTTTGTTAGAAGCCTTTCAGTGTAAATTTAGTGTTGACAGGCTATAGGCCAATCTCCAAGAATATCCTTTCGCAATGTCAGATGGAGTGACATTTTAACTAACAACTACTAACAAAAACTACTACTAACAAAAATACTCTGCCCTTGTGCAGAGGAAAAGTACCCAATCATGCACAAGGTGCAGAAGCTGAAAGAAGAACACAATACAAAGCATGCTGGGCTGTGAAGCTTTCCCTCATAAGAAACAAGAGCAGATTTGAAGGAGGGATTGAAATCAATCTTCTGTCTTAATCAGTGGGAATCTCTTTGATATACAACATGCTTAAACACTGCTGTAAAAGATGCATTACAAAATAGAGAATCAGGCATGCTGGATCAATTGTAGCTTCTGCCCAACTAACTCTTGCTACTGCTTCAGGAAGTAAATCCACTGGATTTATATTTTATAGTATTTCCATTAAGTCCTACACTGTTTATACTAGATTTATATTTAAGAACCTTATGCAGACCTAAATCTGATTTCTGGAACTTACAGAGGGATTGGGAGTCTCAGCAGTAGTAAAATTTATTCTGAGCCAAAACTTCAAGCACAGTCAGTGAAATGTGGAGCATGGGCATCAACACAAGCTAAGTGATGTCAGAAAATTATCCTTTTCAGTCTCCCAGAAGAAGCTGAACTACACTGCTTCTGTTACATTGAATTGCTTTAATTGACTTTGTTCATCTAGACAATGTTGAAATCAACACATAGAGCTTAGTTGATAGAAGCTTGGAAATATGTATTTATATAGTTTTAAAGGACAATGAATTGTTCCTGTAAACAGTCAATTGCAATTGATATTTCCAGGTGTGACTAGGATTTTGCTCCACTCCATTTCTTTTTCACTTTACTTTCCAGCACAGAAAACCTATCCTGTTCTTTTGTTTATGGACAAGAACATCCTACACTCTCAGGCAACACTTCATTCACTGAGCGAGAGAAGAGCTCAGTTTATCCTTTCAGCCCATCATGATTTTCTCCTTTTGTTTTTTGAAGCAATTTTTTTCGTATTGCCACGGACTGACGCTGGCATGACCTTCCTTGGAAAAGCCCAAGACCTTTACTGGCATATGTTCCCTGGTCCTTAAAAGGAGAAGGTGTTCGAGAGCTTTCAAGCTGCCTACTGCAAAGCAATCCATTTATCTAGCAAATGGCCCCTCAGTCCTCTTTTCCTGTAGGGGAAGTCAGGGCAAGTGTGATCAGGAGTGAAAAAACACTGTGGGAATCTGCTCTGAATTTCTGTGCCCATGACTGAAAGGAGGCAGGGTCTCCAATCTTACACAATACACAGTTTCACTCTGGTCTCCAAGTCTCTCACCTATACCTGCTTCAAGGATATTTACTTTTCCAGAGTTTTCCAAGGGGGCCTTAATACAAAAGAATCAGATTTAAATACGTGACTTTAAGCACAAGGAGATGTTGCAGAACATACCTGCCCTCATGGCTGAGAAAGGGTATTTGCTCTTGTTGTGTTTTAACCCCAGCCATCAACCAAGACCAATGCAGCCACTCGCTCGCTCCCCCACCAGCAGGACTGCGGAGAGAACAGGAGGGATAAAAGCTTGTGGGGTGAGATAAAGATTCAACCCCACTCATGGGTTGAGATTAGGACAGTTAAATAGGCTAAGCAAAAGCCATGCACACAGTCAGAGCAAAACAAGGAATTAATTCACTGCTTCCCATGGGCAGGCAGATTTCAGCCATCTTCAGGAGAGCAGGGCCCCATTATGCATAACTGCTACTTGGGAAGACAAGCACCATCACTCCAAACCTCCCCCTTCCTCCTTCTTCCCCGCAATTTACCTAGTGAGCATGATTTCTTGGGGTATGGAATATCCCTTTGGTCTGTTTGGGTCACCTGTCCTGGCTGTGTCTCCCATGCACCACCAACTTCCTTGTCAGAGTGGCAAAAAGCAGAAAAGGTCTTGCCTCTGTGTAAGCACTGCTCAGCAATAACAGAAATGTTTATATATAATCAACACTGTGTTTAGCACAAATCCAAAACACAGACCCATACTAGCCACTGTGACGAAAATTAACCCTACCCCAGCCAAAACCAGCACAGCCCTTCTGGGGGTCTTATAACAGACCCCAAAAAGCATCTGTGAAGAGCTGGTGCCTCTGATGTACCCAGTTGTAAGCCTTGCTGCAGATACAACACACTTGAAAGGCTATAAGGAACAAAAACATTCAGCTACCTTTGAAAGAGAAACACAGTAAGGGTCAAGTCTCATGACAGACTTATAAATTCTATATCATCTGCTGAAAAACATATCTGTTTCATTTGCTTTTCAGCCACTCCTCTAACATATAACAGATCTGTGTGGGGTTTGTGTGGCAGCAACAGCCAGGAAACTAGATAAAATCATCAAACACATTTTATATAAGCCATCAATAACAATATTCAGTCACTAGCACCGTAGGCTGGATGGAAATCATGTCCATTCATTTCAATCAACATGTCAGTCCAAAAAATACTATGCAAAAGAATAGCTACGAGGCAAAACTACCTACAAGGTTATCTACAAAAGAAGAACCAGGAAGAAACACAGCCATGAAAAATTATGTGCATGGTCAGAGATGGAATTGCATTTTGCTAACTGAGATTCACTTCCTGCACAGATGTCATTATATTTAGGCACAGATTCTTCCTTAATACACTCTTGAACATGTCTGATGCTACTCCTTGTAGCACAAGGGAGCTTGCACACCTCATTCATATGGGACAGCCCCGTCATCTCTGTCTTAGCAAATGCGAGGTGAACTCCTTGGCTTTTTTGGTAAAAATGTTGTGTATAAATAAGCCACTTCAGGTGATCTGAATTTTATATGTGCCTTAAAAAACTCAAAAAACACCCCAAAGTCTGAGCCGTTAACAGGTGATTAGCTACTTAGAGATTTTATCTTATGGAATTTTTCATAAATATATGATAGCAAGTTGGAAAATGCTAATATTGCAGCTTTTAAGACAGAAATATTCTCTGGTTTTGGAGAAATTTATCATATACTTAATAGTTAAAGGCTTAACAGTACACTGCAGACCAGTCTTCTCAAACCATTTTGGCACAGATCACATCTCCAGGCTCAGAGAAAACCATGGCAATATTTTTGCCCTAGGGACATGCCCTGACACATGGCTGCCTTCTCTTCTCCCAGGCCTCTTCCAGCTCCTGATGTCTCCTTACAGCCACAACAGATGTGCAGTGTGCCATTCTTTGCCATCTTTACGTGAAAGCTGGCCTGGCCCAGCTCTGCTGGCTGCATATAGCTACCTTCTGGAGGGAGAGCAGTATCATGGAAGTGTTACATGCAGCTGCAACTTATTTTAACAACACTGAGGCTGAAAACCACAGAACCTCATGACCAGAGAACTCTGTTACTGGTCAGAGAGCTCTCTGCACTGAGTACAGCTTAGCACCGCCAGCCTATGTCCCACCAGGACTCCCTCTAACCACATCTGCATACACAACAAAACAAACACGTTCCAGGAACTTCATTATTTAATGAAAACAGCTTTCAGAGGCAAGGATATCACTAAAGACTACATGTGTAATGGAATGTAACAGTTCAGAGAAGAAGATAAACATATTAAAATTGGCTTTACTCAGCAAACCTGAACAGAAGTTGCCCATTGTAATTCCAATGGCATGATGAACTGCCATTAGCAAGCCTAGAAACTGCAAAATTATATACCATCAGCTGAATGCACATATCCCTTGGCTGATTCCAAAAGCAGGTGCATGCAGAGCCTGCAGTGAGCATGCTGGCATCAATGGGTCACTGGGGAGGCAGGAAGGCACGGGACAGACAGAGGGCACAGGCTCAGGGAATTCCATGGTTTTCCCTACCAGTCCTTGCCAGCCTTTCTCCATCTGCACGAGCAAGGCCTGGAGAAAGGAAGATGTAGCCAAACTCACTGCAGTAGGGTTTGACAGTTCCTACTTTTAGGCGTCTATGTTAGTTTTTTGAAGCTTACTCTGGGCTCCCTCTTATAAAACAGCCAGTGGAAAGAAGGTGATCCATTCTGTCCTCAAAAGGATGATGATGGTTCGTGGGCTGAAGACCTCTCCAGAGGTGCCTCCCATTCTGCACTGACACAGACGATGCCCAGAAATCCAGCATGTATTTAGGCTACACCTGGACAAGGGACGTGGGAGCACTTTCACGGGCCAGGGTCCAGCTGCACTGATACTTGCAGTCCCCAGTGCACCAAAACACAGCATCATGGTACAGTTTGAACAGGTCCTTGATTCAGCTGGCTGGGAGACAAGAACTTTGGGAGCATGAGATCATGCATTAGTTATCTCCAACATCGGGATAAGACAAATTCCTTCTTGAGCATGCAGCTCACACACTGACCCAGACAGAGGAACTGCCTGAGGAGCCATCCAGGTGAACCATGCAAGTTCAACACCCATGTTCAAAGCCAGCCTTAACTGCTTCCTGGTGCCGCATTCCCAGAATCTGAAGGGTCAGGTTTAAATCTAGACTGTTCTATTGAGTCTTTAAGGATATAAACTTGAGAAACAGGACCCATATGAGAGATGTTTTCACTATACGTAAGTTCTCCTGAGCAGGGAGACCTAGTTTGAGTGTGTAAAGGAGAACATGCACATAGCCTCAAGTGTGTCTGAGTAATCTATTAGCAAATCTTAGAGTCCAAGTATTTGGTATTAAAAATACCAACACCTTCAGCCGTTTCCTATTGCTAAAACTGAACAAATGTAGCTGATTACATTCCATTATCACTATTTCCCAAACAGAGCAGTTAATTGGTAATACCATGAGGCTAACTTCATAGAACATGGGTGTCACATCAGTCTGTCTGTATTCTAGACATTGGGAGCCCCCGGTGGTCTAGGGGAAAAGACACTGCACTGTCACTGCAGAGACCCGGGTTCGATTCCCGGTCGGGGCCCCTCCCCGGGCAGATGGAGCTCATTAGCCCATAAGGCAATCCATCTACGTCCTGAGGACCTCGCTGCCACCGTCCAAGCATGCTTGGCCCCAGCAGATGAACCTCAGGATTAAAGGGTGGGCTCAGTTCCACGCACACTGTGTCTCACCTAAAAAATCCAATGCGCAGGCTGGAAGGTGGAAAGACCTTCCCCGGTTCTTCGTTCGCGAAAACTGGCCATTACATTACATTACATTACATTCTAGACATTGTTAATGAATAATGTACTTTTATAAAGTCCCCAATTTTTGTTGTCTTCATTTTCCTGTGTCTCTCTTGACATGCTAAAATAAGTATTTAGGCCGCTTCACTCTGCTTACATGATTCCTGCAGAATTAAATCACTAATGTGATTTTAAGCTAACATTAATTTAAGTGCATGCTGGGCATATGAATGGCATGTGATTGCCATGTGCTGTCCACTTGCTGGGCCTGTCTGCTGCAGAAGTGCTGATGGGTGTCTGTGCTGACACCACACCAGGAAGAGGGTTACCTCTCATGGTACCAAGTATGTTACCTGCTCGTGGCGACCCTGAGGTAGCCAGCTCCGGTTTCCCTTGCTTGCTCTTTTTCTGGCTCAATGACTGTCGTACTCTTAGCTGCCTAGAGATCCAGTTTCAATACTTCCATGGTTCCAGCCTAATGAGAAAGACTGGTACATTTCTTGCTATTGTTTAAAATATCTGGATGTTACTTTCATTTTTGAAAGAGATCAGTGTAATGTTTGTGCCTAATGCTGACTTTGTTGCTGGTAGTTCTTAGGTGTCAACAGTTGACACACTTTGACAACCACGTTCATAGGCTGAGGACAGTTTTTGTGGAAGCTGAAGATGACAGTGTTCAGATGATTTCAGTTGTTTTCAGATAAAGTCAGCTGGCCAATGGCACAGTACAAGGAGGTCATGGCATTCTCAGAGGTTCCTCAGAGTATCAATCACCTGTCTTCATATTTCTTTTGGGTTGTTGGAGCCAGATTCATTGCTGCTTCAAACTGAGCTGAATCAAATCGAGCTGCAGCTTCCCCATACACTAGGTTGCTTTCCATATTCAGCATGCAAGGAACAGGGGAGCGCAGCAGAATATAGCATTCCCCATTTTACGTGAGTCTCCCAGGTTGAACTGCGTGTTATACAGCCATAACTACCAGAGACAACAGTCAAGCTACTGTAGTGATTTCCATACACAGCCCTGCAGTGCCACCTTCAGACCAAAGCAAGGCATCCGCACCGCTCCCTCAAGGAAAAGCCGATCCCACCTTCAGCTGCACTCCCAGTCCCAGCTAGGAGCCTAAGGTGAAGATGAACCAAAAGCACGGCCCAACTTCAGTTACAGGCTGAACTTTGTTCCCCTACAATACAAATGAAAATAAAGGAAAGGCAAAGGGAAACAGAAGGATCTGCCTCGCAATGTTAGATCATCAAAAAAGTCCTAAGCTGTATTATTTTATTTTGGAAGAAAGAGCTTTCACAGAATACCCCATTCTTAATCTGGCTCTGATGAGATCTCGTGGGTCTTCTTTCATTCTTATTATGGTACACTAGTTAGTAAAAAAACAGTAAAAAATGAGACTAGCACTTTTAGAGAAACCTTAACATGACCTTCTGAGCAGCAATTTTACAACCACAACCAATTATAGGCCTAATAATTGTGGTGAAACTAATTTGAGGAAGTGCCTGATGTGCAGATCCAACTTGGCAAAATATATATCTTTTTACATGAGCCAGAAGTTTCTAGCACGTGTAATCAACAGAAACCATAAATCAGAAAATGAATTAAACATTTGTCTCTGGGTGTTTTTCTCACCTTTGTACTCAAGATGGACACATGAGGTCAATTCTTGCTATTTAACTCAGAAAGATTTTATTAACAGACAGGACCATACATTCTCAAATTACTCAGGTATCAGCTATATATATTTTCTAGCCTAGGGCAATTTTTAATTATTTTTGAATTTTACTCTTAGTTCTAATTTCTTCTTCAAAGCAAAAATACTAAAACACTGAAAAATACTAAAACACTGAGTCTTATTCATCTCTGCCGTTCTCCTGTCTTTAATATTCTTTCAACCTCCACATTACTCTTCAGTATTAAACTAATAGCTTTAACAGAAAGCTGTACAGTTTTAATGTACTTTATTGACATGCGCATGTAAACTAATTAGGAGTGATTGGGAGCAAAGGAGTGTGGCATTAGCACAACGACATATTTATCAAATACAACCTCCATATATGCAAGCTCATCTTGCAAGATACACATAATAAAAACCAAGACTAGTTTATCCCTTGGACTAAAGTGCTGTTTATACAGTGCAAGAGGTCTAAATCTCCATGTTCTCTTATTGATAAAACATGACATATCCTTAGTTATCTAGTAAAATCTACTTCTGTGTTAATCTTTGGGGATTTTTTGATTAACACTTGGTTTGGTTTTTTGGTTGGTTTTGGTGTTTGGTTTTTTTGTTTTTTGTTTTGTTTTGGTTTTTTTTTGGGTTGGTTGGAGATTTTTAAAATTTTGTTTGTTTGTTTGTTTTCTTTTTCATTGTTGGTTTTGGTTGGCTACTTTTGTTGGGGGGGGGGAGGTGGGATTGAGAAAAAACAACCAACATCTATGAGGGATTTGGTGATGTCAGACTACAGCTTTCAGACACAAAGCTCACATCTAGAACATACTGGCGTCCATGCAGTTCACATGAATACTCTTCAGCTTTCCTCAGAATTCTGGAGAACAGATACCCCAGAGAAATGCTCACATGTGACATTGTAGACCTCAATATCCTCTGTGTATCGGGGCTATGATAACTTTGGGGACCTGTTTATATAACTCTAATTACTGTGATAGTATGAGCTCATTAAGGAGCTGGTTGTTTGAAAACTGTGGCAAGTTTCTTTGTCTGTATGTATCCACAACAACAAGAATAATCAGCAGATGTTCTGATTTCTGATGTGTTCTTGGTGCTGGTTCAACATGTGTTGTTCCACTGATTAGAGATGGGAACTTCAAAGCTGACCTCTGACCAGCAAAAGACTTGATAAGGAGGTGGCTGGTACAGGCAAAGGCCATTTTTCCTACAGTCTTGGAGATGATGGGGAAGTGGAAAGAATGGGAAGCTGTGAGCAATGAGATTAGAAAGCCAGAAATAACAGAAGAGGAATTTTTTAAGGACTGGCAGAAAGGAGAATGTGGAGGATACACAGGAAGTATCATCTGGGGAGGTAGAAGATGGAGAGGGTGTTGTGGTGTGAGTCATAGTGCCCCTTGCTGCCAGACTAACCAGGGTTGGCAGGGGAGTTATGACATCCAATAAAGAATAATAGATATAAGACACTATTGATATCAAGCCTCTCAAGATTTGAATCAAACTTTGCATTTTTTTTTCCGTTTTTAATCGGTAGCTATAACTGGACAGTTATGATTAAACAATTGCATCGTGAACGTTGTATGCTTGGCAAAAATCTTTTAAGGAAAAGAACAGACTATCTCAAGGTGAGTGGGCTGTCCAGGCCAGAGCCACCAGCGGTGAAGTCAGCAGGACTGAGCAGTAACGGGGGGAAGGTAATGCCGGCAGAGGGGGATCGCGACCACCGACTCATTGACCACCTACTCAAAACCGACCCCAGGCTCAAAAGAAGAACTGAGCCCGCGGACTATTTACCATGACAAGCGAGAGGAGTCACTAACAAAGAGGGGGTTGAGTACTAATTAGAATTTGTAACCAATGAACGCTGATGCATTTGTTTGTTCAAATATATAAACAGTGGACAGTTTTGACGACCACGGACACAGCCTTTCGAGCGTTACCGCCTGGCTCCCCGCCCTGCGCGAACCAGGACGAAACACAGAAAAACACGGAAGCGGCTCCGCAGAAACAATTCCCGCACGCCGCGGTGTGTGCGAATCGGCGCCGCGCACCGTGCGACGAGCTCGCGTCCGAGACAACACCACTGCACTCAGAGAGTTCATTCCACATCCTGGCCTCTCCGTACGGGGGGTGCTGGTTATCCCAGAGCGGGGAAGCCCCACACGTTCCCCTTCTTGTGGGGGCGCCCGCCGAGGGGCACGACAGGGGTACACCGAGCGCGAGCCGCCGCGCCTGCGCGGGGAGGCGGGGCTCGCGCGGGGCCCGGGCGCGCGTGCGCGGCGGCGGCGGCGCTGTGGGCGGGGCTGGGCCGGTCCCGCGGAGCGGGGCCTGTTCGCTCCCTCCGCCCGTCAGCGCCGAGCCCGGCGGGCAGCGAGGCAGGAGCGGCGGGGGGCTGGCCCTCACGGGATGTCGCAGACTGCCATGTCCGAGACATACGGTAAGGGAGAACCGGGAGCGGGGCGGGGTGACGGAATCCCCCTCTCCTTCCTGCCGTCCGGGAGAGCGGGCCCGTGGCCGGGCGGTGTCCTCTGAGGAGCGGTGGAGGAGCCGGTGCGTGTCGTGAGGGCTCCCCGGGCCCGGGCGGCTCCTCCTGCCCCGCCGCTCCCATGGCCCCGCCGCGCCTGCCCCGCCCGTGGCTGCCCGGCTGGGAGCGTTCCAAGTTATCCTTCGCCTTGAGGAGGTGCCGGCTTAGGCACTGCTTGCTGTGGGTCAGGTGCTCCGAGGGGAACTCGCAGTGCGTGTCCTCTGAGAGAAGCTGTGTCGTTGGAGGCTCTGTGTGCTTCGGAGGGTCAAGCTGAGGTTTCGCCCCTGTCGTCTTAAACGTGCAGGCATCAAAAGGAGCTCACTGTGAGGGTGGGTTGAAATGGATGTCTGACTGCTATTGGTAGGAAAACATCCGATGGAGTAAAAGTCGGAGCGCAGGCACTGACAGGGTGTGTCAGCGCCTCGCTCGGAAGCATCAAAGAGAAGTGAGGAGTCAAAGAGGTGAGCAGAGCTGGTATTGCTCGCGTGTTTGACTCCCTCAGGAATTAGAACAAACGTTTGCAAGACAAACTTTCTGGATGGCTAGATTGCACTCAAAAAAAAAAATTTACTGAAGTTAAACAGTTGCTTTTAGGGAAGATATTTTTACTCATCCTTTCCTATTTGACCAAGGAAGTGAAGTGCCATTTTGAAGGTGGAGGAGGTGAGAAGCAACTGAATAGTATTCATTTCTCTTCTTTATAATTTTGCTTGAAACAACCCTCCTTGAAGAGATTTTGCTTTTCTCCCAATTCCATATCATACAGTTCCATAATAGTTTGCAGTGTAAAGATGCTGCTGTACATGTAAACTTAATCAAAGTCAGTCCAAGGAATAGGTTCATATTCACAGTCCGCGAGAGTAAGGTCAGAATTGAGTACTATGATAAACTCTTTCATGTGTCATTTTCTAGCTTTGTATGTTGCACCTTCTTTTCTGAGGGTGATTGGGCACTAGAAGAGGCTCCCCCAGGGAAGTGGTCACAGCACCAAGCCTGTCTGAGTTCAAGAAGAAGTGTTTGGACAATGCTCACAGACATATGGTGTGACTCTTGGGCTGTCCTGCAGAGGACCAGGAGTTGGATTCAATGGTCCTGATGGGTCTCTTCCAAATCAGCATATTCTACGGTTTTTCAGTAGCGGTTCAGACTTCTGAGCTGGATTTGCATCCTCTTACCTTTAGAGCAGAGTCTTGAAAATAAGCAGTAGTTTGGGTAATTAAAGCAAAATTGGACACAACAACTCTGCTAACTGCGAGGGAGGCTGGCACGACCATCAGGAGTTGATACCAGTAGGCTGACTGACCTGATTGTTTCTCCTGTGTAAGTCAGTTTGTTTCAGTACTCTAGTCATAGTGCTTGGTGGTTTTTCCTACTGGCCCGTGCTTTGGTGCACAGAACTAAGGGCAAGAGTGTGTGGGGCAGCTCTTGAAGTGCAAACAGTGGGATACTAAGACTCTGCTTCTTTTGTCCATACTTCTTAGATACATGCAGAACATCCCTGTAGAAACCAGAGGGGTGTGCTTTGTAGATCTAGGTTTGAGTTTGAACAAGTTCTTTGTGCTGTGTACTCTTGTGATCAAGAACTGGGATCGCTTGGGCTGTGATTACAGTGGGATTGGTGGTCTCTGAGCAGATGGGTTGGTAGAAAACCAGAGATGGCAGGATTTCAGTAATGCTCCTCTTTGGGTGCTGTAATACTAAGTAAGCTGAATAGATGATTGGAATCTTAAACGAGAACATTTCAACATTTTTTGCATTGTTGCAGTCATGCAGAATAGGGATTGTAAGCCTGCTGTAGCTGTTGACACTTTCCATTTTTTTTGGTGTCCTAGAAAACAAGCCCTTGGAAATGAAAGCTTTGCAGTTGTGGATTGTTCTTTTTGAACAACCTTACATTACCCTTTTGAGTTTCCATGTTTGTCCTATGCATACACAAGCTACAAAAAATTCTGAGCTGGAATACTTGAGAGTGTCAAGTTTTAGAAAAGATAGAATAAAACTAAGTTATAGCATAAAATTTAACAATGGCTATACCACCTGTAATAGTAGTCTGGAGCTAAGTCAGTAGTCAGTAGTAGTCAGTGTCCTGTCCACATATGTAGAAGCCCTATTGGCAGATCAAAGTAAACAGTACAATGTGATAAAATTGTGGATCTGCTGTGCCTGATGAACTTCCTGGGATTCAATGTTCTTGCTGTCCTAACAAAGGGGGGTTTGTTTCTGACCAGCTGTAACATGACCATCAAGGATGAGAGAAGTATTAGGGCAGTTTTGCCTGGTGGGGAGACCAGTGGTCACTGTATCCCCTCAGTGCTCGAATCCCTGTAGCTTCTGCTCTTATAGGTACTTATTCATGAGTTGGATTTTTCTTCTTGTCACCTGAATTATGACCCATTCTGATTATGTAACCTCGAGCTTTTCTTCCTATACGGATAGGCTCAGGAAACTGGCTGGTGGTTGGGTTGGAGGTGTTTTTTTTCCCCAGTGTCATTTTGCTGTCTGACTTTTATATGATTTTAATTTTGCTGTGAGGTTTCAACTTCTCTTCCCTTTGAAAGGGGGGACTATTACTTTCAATGTTTTTCTCACTCCATGAGTAATAAAGAGCCTTTCCTCTGGTCAGTCCTTTCTGCCTATCATATTTCATTATCCACTTCAGTTAATTTACTTGTCTTTTCCTGTTTTTTTCCCCTCCCTGAGTTTCTTTCTCTGTGTCAAATTCTGTCTGCTTTGAAGCTTTTCTGTTCACTCACTTTTCCCAGCTATTTCTGTCCCTTACTGAGATTCTTGTCTCTTCCCTCTTTTCAAACCAAGTTCTGTAGCTTCTCAGTCTTGACACTAAATTTTGTTCACAATTCATTTTTCTCTCCTATCAATGCATTTCATAAGTTCTATATCTTCTCTTCTTAGCTTTCTAATCTGTTTATCCCTTTTGTATGTGTTCAATTTATTTTTCTTACAAAGTACTAGAACCGAAGCAAACATGAATGCAAGATAACTCCATGAATTTTGAGACTGGGTTTAGGAACAACATTTTATTGCTGCTTTTGGGATAGAAGGGTCATTCTTTTAAAAGTTTATCTTGTAACAGTGGAAACGAATCTCTAGGAAAATTATTTTTACACAATATTTCTGAGATGCAATGGCATTTCTGTAGATAGTTACCATGTAATAACACATGCATGTTTTATCCTGCCTCCCAGGGCAAAATATACGTGGTTTTGTGTTGTGGTAAATACAGACTGACATAAAAATAGCTTACCCTTAATAGGTAA
>NW_020955749.1:0-3350 GCF_003031625.1 Empidonax traillii | reverse complement strand
AAAAAAAAAAAAAAAAAAAAAAAAAAAAAAAAAAAAAAAAAAAAAAAAAAAAAAAGAGCTATGAAATAAAGTGACTTAACTCCTCAGGAAAGAAAACATCAAAAAGATGCAATTAAAAAGCAATTAAAAAGTTGCAAAGAATGAATATATTAAAGTTCTTACCAAGTTTGAGTACACAGTGATGTTACAGTTGGTCTAAAAGAACCTCTCTGTTCAGTCTCATTTGGTTTCTGTGTTTCTGAACTGTGCTAAGTTTTTAGATACATCTGTACAGCTTAAAAATAAGACATTTCATGTCCTAAATCTAGCGCTAAAGTAAGTTATAAAAATGTAATTGATGTGATGGCCATTATCATACAGAATGACATTATAAGAAAGAAGTTCCGGAATAACAAAATGAAAAATGTTCTCCCTGTTATCACCTGGTATTACCATACTCGTTAATATGCTAGGCTGTCAATTTAAAAGCTTGTTAAACCTAGGTATTTATGACTTCTGGTATTGGCCAAGCCTTTTTCTTGCCCTTCCTTGGAGATGATTAACTGTGCGGAATATTCCACATTTCCTGAACCATGTTGCCCAGTGCTTGTGGATAAACTCTTAACATAAGTCTAAAAACCTTTTGCTGGTTTGAACAATTTACATAAATTTGGAGTTCAAACTGATGGAAGCAGAGTTACATTTGAGAATGCAGCATCCAAATCTTTTACTCTACAAGTCTACATGTGCTGCCTTCTTTGATGCAGAAAGTTTTAAATTGTTTTTTATTAGAGGATTTTGATATTTTCATTCTCTGGTGGAATAAAACACATTTACCATAGTTTCATACTGTGAACAAGTGAATTGTGACTGCAGTTTCAAGTTTCACAGTAGAGAGTCTGTTTGCTGTTTTGCCAGAGGGAAATTTATTTTTTGGCTACTAAGTAAGCAGGCATTGAACTGGCATCTAAGTGATTTATCTGTAGGAAAGATTCCCTTTTAAAGTTGTTTTGCACAGTAGAATCTTGATAGGAATCGTGAGTCTCTTATAAAATGCTGCTAGAATATGTTACCGGTTTAAAGACAAGAATATAAAATCCCCAAATATCACTCTTGCTTTCAGAGAGCACCTCAACTTAAAACACCTCAGGGAAAAATACACTGCTGTTCTGAAGCTCTTCCAGATCAGTCCCTGACAGCAACATCCTTGTCCCGGTGTCTCACTGGCCCACATCCTGTCTGTGCAGAACAGAGCAGGGTGTTAAATTTGCTGTTCAGTGTGGGTTTGTGGGTTGCACAAGTATGGCTTTGTGAGCCACATTTAACCACCAGTGCTTACAGCAGTGCAAATTAGTGGAGGAATAGAGTTCCGGGTTTATTCTTTTTCTGGTTTAGGTTGACGGTAGCTGTTATACTACTGTCAATGATGTGAATCTTCTGTGGAAAAAAATGATGGTAAACTTGAATTTTACAGGTTTTTTTAACAAGAAAATCAGACAAACAGCATTCCCCAGATACATAGTACAACCAGTTTTAACTAGATTTCATATTTATTTTTGGAAACATGGCAGATATCAGAAATACATTATTTTAATTATATGTCTCAGAACATCTTGCATTTTGAGGAACTCTGGAAGTGGTAAAACCAGTGAGATTGCACACACCAACGGTAGTTTAAATATACAAAAGGGAAGCTAACCAGTGTTATTTGATCCATAAAAATTAAATCTTCTCTTTCTTTGAGATTTTTTTTCTTAACCTGACACTTTGGGGCTATTTATGATGTCTGCATTTCATACTAACAGTGAAGACTTGATAGAATGAAGCATTCTCAGCTTCAGCATGTTTTGCAGTTGAGGTGACATGAAGGGCCCTTCTTTACAGGAGATAACACACAAAATGTTCACAACCTTAAAGAAAACCCTGTTTGTAACATTTTCTTTTGTATGCAGAAAGCATGAGCAGCTGGGTGGGGGTGTGAAGAATGAGAGGAGTTTGAAACAGAATGTCTTGAGCATGTAAATGGTCACATTTTGTGAGCAAGAAACAGCAGTCTCCTTCTGAGAAGGGTAGAATACAGAATCTATAACGAGTCTTTTACAACATTTGAAACAAGAAAAACCACGCAAAGGGAAAAAAAGAAAAAAAGAAGTCCTTAATAAAACCCTACTTAATTTTAAATATGAGTAAAATCTGGAAGATAAGTGAAGACAAAGGGTAGTGGACATTCCCGGAACCTATGGCACTCTATTTTGTTATTGACTTTTTAACAGTGGAGATTTTCTTAGCATTTGAGAAACTTGCTTGTTCCTTTCACCATTGCTAGATGGTGTTCATGAAACACCATAACAAATAAATTCCTGCACAAAATGGAATGAGCACATGTATTTGTGTGCATCTTAGATTCAATTTTTAAAACTAAATATTCAAATGAGGTTCTGATAGAGTATTGTATTAGTGCTTTGACTTACCTGGCATAATCTAATTTTCTTTTTATTCTGCCATCCCCAAGGCCAATATCCGTGTAACCCATTTGACAGCTTTGAATGCTATTAAAAAAATTAATGTTCTTATTTTTGTTGATACTGCAAACTTAATCTTTTTCATTACGTTCTTACTGAATATCTTCCAGAGACCTGCTGTGTTTTTAAGAGAAACTGTACAATAAAGATGAAAAAAATCCTCTGCTGGTAGAAAAATAAATAGCAAATCTTGCACGAACTGTAAAAGTTGCCTTTGTGGTGATATACTGGGGGAAGCAATTGTAAGCTTTCTCATCACAGTTTATCAGTTTTGAAAGCAGTAAAGACAGGGAAGGTTTCTTCAGTCTTCAGTGAAACTAAAGCAGATTTGGGGAGCATTATATGTATCTGTTAAAACAATACAGGTTGTTCTATTGTTTTAACATAAACAGAAATCTTGAATGCATGTATTACTAATGAACACTGATGTAAATGGCTCATAAATAGGTGATGTGCCAGAAATACCTGTAATTTAATTTACCGCATGGAGGAAATGTGAAAACAGTCATTCTAGAATAAAAATTACTCCTTCCCTTTAAATTTTATAGAAAAATATTATTGTTGTCCCAGGTTTACATAGATGAAAACAGAGTACAAGTAGTAAACAATTATGTAGAGAAGTTCAAATTAATGTGAATAAAATAATTTTTAAAAAATACAAAAATATAGAGGTTTTTAAAAATTACGTCATTTCACAGGGCATTTGTACTGGCTCTAGTTAATAGCTTACATACCCTTCAAGCAGGTTTATTTTTAACTGAATTCAGGTTCAGCCATTTCCATCTCTTTTTGTCCATCCTGTATCTCCGTAAACAAACAGCATTCTTTGAAACATCACTATTGAACACA
>NW_020955748.1:465028-490790 GCF_003031625.1 Empidonax traillii | reverse complement strand
GCCCCAGGGCAGAGCAGAGAAGGACAATCCCCTCCCTGGCCCGGCCGGAGATGCTGGGCCTGATGCCCCCCAGGACATGTCTGGCCAAATCCCAGCAGGAATGCCCACACCAGCCCCTGGCCCCTCACACCCCAGCAGGACACAGGCCATGCCACTGCACACCTCCATGGGCAGGGTAGAGCCTGTTGTCAGGAGGCAAAAAGGGTCAATCCACATTCATAGATGCTGTCTAATCCCATCTCTATTTTAGATTACCTTTTGATTATTTAATTTTGTAAATAAAAAGTTAAGACACCTTGTTTCATATACATTTTTTTCCCCTCGGATTGTTTTCAACAGCCGCCAGAAGATTCCTGCTGAGGCCGGTGCCGCGGCAGCCAGCGCCTGTCACAGCATGGGGTGTGATGTCTCTCTCAAATGCTTCAAACTGTGGACATTATAATTTCTGCCGACATTGGCAGCTGATGTTAGAAATTCCCCAAGGCTGCCAGTGATTCCAGCAGGGCTCTAAAGTGCTGGGAAAGCACTTCCAAATTTTGCTGTTAAAGGTTGTAAAACAGTACTGGAAAAATCAGCACACCTCTGCCAATCCCGACCAGACTCCTTACAACCTCCACCCTGGCAGAGACTTAGCTATTGTCGAATTCCTCCCGTCACCCCAAAACCATCTCATTGGCTTGAGTCTTGTTGGAGGTTGTCTAAGACTTATCTCAAGGCTTATTCTGCCTGTGGCAGGTTCAAAATCAGCATCAGTCCTCACAAGTGTCCAAGTGTCAGGAAAAGAGCTGACACTCAAGTATTGGAGAAGATAGTAATGAGCACTGAAAATAATGAGCTATCACAGCTGTCTTGAAAGGCCAGAATCCCATCTCCGTCCTCCTCTCCCTCAGTCCCTGAGCTGGGCTGGGGGCTCGTGAGCCCATCACCACCAGTCTGGATGCAAAAGTTTCTAGTCCACAGCCTGGGGAATGCACAGACCCATCAGGTGATGCAAAGGCCCTACTCGATATGGCTGGCACAGAGCCTGCAGGACCCATCCAGCCAGAGCCAGGGGTGAAAGGAGCATTGCTTTCTGTGGCAGGATACTGTCTGTGTCTCCAGTGCTGTGGACTCAATGCCCATGCAGGGGAAAGGCACAAAGGACCAGCAATGCCTTGGTTTTCCTGGGTTTGATCTCTGCCCTGAGGGTTCAGCCCCACAACAGCACTGAGTCGGCGAGCTGTGACAGCCCTTCTCCGAGGACACACCACAGAAGGGCTGTTGGGAGACCCAAATGCGATCCTCAGCTGCTGACACAACAGGAACCTTGTCATGGGAAGAGCTGCGAGCTGAGCTGGTGGAAGATGATGTCTAATAAGCCATGGCTGCCCAGGAGCGAGGCAAAGAGCAGGCAGAGGAATGGGAATGGCTTGAGCCTGCCCTGGGCACAGGGCAGGTTAGTGTGTGCTGTATAAACAGTGCAAAGGCTGGGACAGCTCCTCACTGCTGTCAGATGGTGACAGGAGCACCTCTCTGGGGGCAGGACAGCTGTGCAGTCCCTCAGGCCACTCCAGCACTGGAATTCCCTGCCAGCACAGAGCTGCCTGCTTTCCCCATGCCACCAACTGAGCACCAACAAATTCGTGGCAGGCATGGCTGTAACTGGAAGCTGGAAAATGCAGCTCTTTGGTATGAGGCTCCTTTTTAAGGGAGTTGCAGGAAGAAATTGGGATTTAAAAAAAAAAAAAAAAGAGAGGAGTGGAGTGGTTACCAGAGCTGCAAACCACAGTGCCAAGGAGCCTCGGAGGGCACCGAGACAGCCCAGTGTCACATGCCCGACGTGTCCTGTCTCCAGACCTCCTGGCCGGCGATGTACGTGGCTTGCACATACAGGCTGTCG
The DNA here is from genome assembly GCF_003031625.1 of Empidonax traillii. Taxonomy (NCBI): domain Eukaryota; kingdom Metazoa; phylum Chordata; class Aves; order Passeriformes; family Tyrannidae; genus Empidonax; species Empidonax traillii. The sequence continues at coordinate 488,911 of NW_020955748.1, read as the reverse complement.
TTCAGCATCAGGAAATCTGTGTTGGACAAGAGGGAAAGGAAGCAGCTGTCAGAGGAATGGAGCTGCTGGAGCTGGCTGGGGAGAGCTGAGCTCAGTAGGGAACAGCTTCTCCCCACCCCAGACACAGGATGGCAGCACGGTGCCCCCCTGGCTGTGGCAGCTCTGCTCCATGCTGGGCTCAGGCATGGGGAGCACTCCAAAGGGTTTCCCAAACACCACCAGCATATGAGGGGAAAATCACTGGAGTAAAAGCCCAGAGCAAATCCCAGGCAGAGCAAGTCTCCCTGCAGCTCCCACTGAAACAGGGGATGAAGATGTGCAGCAGCCCCTGCTTTGCTCCATCGCCCAGGAGCCCTGATACCATTGTCCCCATACCAATACCTCCTGTCCCTATACCAGTACCTGCATCGGAGTCATAATTCAGTGTCCCCTTGTTGTGTTCAATCCCCAGGAGCTGGGCAGGATGCAGAGACGCTGCCTCCAACGCCGTCTCTACGGAGCACCCTTGCACAGAGAGTTTGGGAGATGTTAGGGCAGCCACAGCCCCACTGCCAGAGCAGCCCAAATTCCCCTGGCCAAGGAAACTGTCAGCTGGGCACACCCTCACCACAGCCACATGGAGCTGGTAAGGGAAATATCCCTACAGTAGACAGCAGGAATAGAGGAACTGAACATCAAGGGTATGGGGAGGGGAAAATCATTCCACCTTTGTGAGGGAGGAGCAGGAGAGTTCACCTCTCATTGGTGCTATGGGTTAAAATGAAACCTGCCCTCAAAAAGGCGCTTATCTGGGGGCACTGATCCCAGCCCGTCTCATGTCTCAGGTGAGAGGGAATGTTTCTGGTGGAATGGACACAGCTGGCAAGAGCAAGACCTCCTCCCATGTCAACATAGGGAGCAACTGCCTGTGGACAAGGCTCCCTTACCTGTGGCCTCTTGGAAGTGTCGCACACACGTGTCCATGGTCGCCACGCTGCCGCTTAGGGTCTTTGTGCCTGGGAGAGGAACAGGATGGCTCTGAGCAGCTCCCACAGCTCACAGCAACGAGAAGGGGGGCAGCAGGGAAGCATAATGGGACCAGAAGGGCAGAAATCATGGGTTGCAGGAGGGGCAAGCTGAAGGGCCTGCAGCCACTGCTGCCAAGGGACAGACTGAGGCAAGGGAGAGGTGCTGGCAGGGCAGGGAGAGCTATTGGGGTGTCACCCCCAGCTCCACCACCAGACCAGCTGGACTGGGTGAAACCAGCTCACAAAGCAGGTACCTGCTGCCAGAGGTGAATGGAGAAAGGAGTGATCCTTCTCTTGAAATACCTTCTCAGTCTCCAACTGCTTGGAAACTTGAAACTTAGGGAATTTACTTAGCAAGAAGTGGTAGTGATGTAATAAAGAAAAGAGACAATAAATATCTCTAAGATTTCTCTGTCCTTTCTGACCCTCTTCACACATGCCACTGGACAATGAGGCTTTCAAAGTGTTGCAGACAGCTACAAATGGACAGATTCCTCCCCACTCCGTGGAGGTGGGGCACCTCCCCTCCTTACCAGATGCCTCATTCTCCCCAGGGCCAAGTCACTGCAGAGCCACCAGGCACCAAAACCCGAGAGGGTGGCAGGAGCACTGCCTCACACTGGCAGGGCCAGCCAGCTGTGCTGAGCTCCCCAGGAAGGGGCACCAGTGGCAGTGCTGTCCCCAGCTCTCCAGCAAGAGGCCCTTACCTGCGATGTAGGTGTTCAGCCCATCGATCTCCACCACCTGCTGGCCCAGCGTGTGCCGCCCCGGTGCCAGCCCCATGCCAGCAATCGCATCTGTCACCAGCACCAGGCCTGAGCAACACAAGCAAAGGCGCCCTGTCAGCTTTGCAGCTGATTTTGCTGCAGCTCTGAGCGCTGTTCCGCGCTAGCCCTCCCAGAGAGGGGCCATGGTGTCTCAGCCACATCCCAGTAAAGTGAGAGGGGATCAGCACACCCGGCTGTGACCCTCCAGGCAGCGAGGGCAGCACGAGTGTCTCGTGGGAGGTGGCCCACCTTTGGGGTGGGCTCGGTGGGCGATCCGCAGGGCAGCGGGGTTGGTGTGGATGCCGTCCGAGATCATCCCATAGAAGACCCTCCGCCCAGCAGGAATCTTGTCACTGGTCAGCAGCCCCACGATTCCAGGGTCACGGTGGTGGAACTGCTCGAGGGGAGAGAGGGGACAAGCTGTGGAGCCACACCAGGACTGAGACCCTTCCCCTCAGGGGATGCATGTGCCATGTCTATCACACAGTGCCTGGGAGCTGTACCAGGCACATCTGGGCATTGCCTTGAGTCACAGAATCAGAGAGTGGTTTGAGTTGGAAGAGATCTTAAAGCCCATCTTGTTCCAGTCCCCCCTGCCATGGGCAGGGACACCTTCCAGTAGACCAGGTTGCTCCAAGCCTCATCCAACCTGGCCTTGGACAATTCCAGGGATGGGGTAGCCACAGCTTCTCTGGGCAACCTGTGCCAGGGCCTCCCCACCCTCACAGCCAACAATTCTTTCCCTATATCCCATCTCTCCCTGCTCTCTGGCAGTGGGAAGCCATTCCCCCTTGTCCTGTCCCTCCATCCCTTGTCCCCAGTCCCTCTCCAGCTCTCCTGGAGCCCCTTTAGGCCCTGCAAGGGGCTCTCAGGTCTCCCTGGAGCCTTCTCTTCTCCAGGTGAACCCCCCCAGCTCTCCCAGCCTGGCTCCAGAGCAGAGGGGCTCCAGCCTTGGAGCATCTCTGTGGCCTCCTCTGTACTTGCTCCAGCAGCTCCACATCCTTCTGAAGTTGGTGCCCCATATCTGGAGGCAGCTCTGCAGGGGGGTCTCACCTGAGGGGGCAGAGGGGCAGCATCCCCCCTCCCCTGCTGCCCACGCTGTGGGACCAGCCCAGGGCACGGGGGGGTCTCTGGGTCCCAGCACACACGGTCGGGGCATTTCCAACCCCTCACCCACCAACACCCCCAAGTCCTTCTCGGCAGTGACTTTCAGAATCTGCTACAGCCTCTCCTCTAGATCCAGCAGCAGGAACGTGAAGCCAGAGGTTCAGTGCCAAAATCTCAGTGCAAAGCCTGGTATGAAACCAGCCGGGGAGAACACAGATCTTTGGGAGAGAAAACCCAAAAGCAACCCTGGTGGCAGGAGAGAAAATCCAGAAGCAATCGGGGTGCAGGGCAGTGCCTCCGGGAGCTCACCGGCAGCATGGCGTTGAAGAGGTGGGTGATGAAGGTGGCGCCGTACTGCACAGCCTCCTCGGCCTGGGACAGATTGGCCACCGAGTGACCTGGGAACAGACACAGCGTGTGACTCCTCCGCCCATCTCTCCATTTATTCCCCTACAGCAGTGAAGACATTCTGGGTGGACCCTGGGCTCTGCTCTGATGCCCACCCTGGGCTGAGGTTCAGCCTCGGCATGGAAGGGTCTGGTCATGACCCGGGGGGACTCTGGGGGTGGGTGTTTCACCTGAACACCTTCACTGCTCACAGCACAACTACCACAAATGCTGCCTTGCTCACAGCGAGTTGCCTTCAGTCTGGGTTCAAGGTCCAAGGACATGCCTTTCTGCTGGCTTCAGATACTCAAAGGTTGAGTAGAGAGGTATCAGGGGAGTAGAGACAATGGGAACTTGGCCAGGAATGAATATGGGGATAAAACTATCCAGAAAGAAAATACTGTTTCCCCAACAGGACAGCAGCTCCAGTGCTCTGAGGGCAAACCTTGCCTTTCTGGAGTTCTTTATGTGGCTATGGGATAAGAGATGCTTTGCTGTATGAATGCCCTTCTCACCTGAGGTTTAATTTCACCCTGAATAACTTCCCTTCCTTAAAAAAAAAAAAAAAAGATTTCTTCAATGATCTGAAGCAAAGAAGATGTGAAGCAAAGAAAAAGAAAATGCAGCCAGTTTTAAGTCAGTGGCCAGCCAGATGTTGGAGGTAGAGGCCCCTACAGTACTTCCAGTTGAAAAATAGTTATCAAACCAACAGTAACCTTTGGAAAATGATTTCTCTTGTCAAATAAGGTCTAAAGCAGTGGAACTTCAGAGTTTGAACCTTCCACGTCATCAACTCTCCAAGGAAGACTTCCTTGTGTTCAAACAGCACCTTATGTTTGCTGTAGGGCTCTGCAATTGATACATAGTTTGGCCCTTGCCATGACAGATTCACTGCATCAAGCAAGGTCCCCATGTGTGACAGGTCTGCCACCTCCACACAGGCCAGGTCAAAGAAAATCCCACCCTGTCCAGCACCGAGACACTGTCAGAGCCCCCCGAGCCCTGATGGAGGGGCTCCAGAGCCCCCCCAGGCCTCACCCAGCGAGACGCAGACACCCCTGCTGGTGAGCTCCTGGATCACCTCGCTGCTCCTCTTCATCTCGGGGGCCAGCGTGACTATCCGGACACCGTCCAGGGAGCCGTAGGTGCTCAGCAGGTCCTGGAAGGCTCCTGCCTCGAAGGTGCGCAGGCAGTGCTCGGGGTGGGCCCCTTTCTTCTCCCTGCTGATGAACGGCCCTTCCAGATGGGCCCCTGTCCAGACAGGAACCAAGAGTCGTGACCCTTCCTCTGCCCGCCAAGGACCAGGAAACCCGCTCTGTCTACTCTGCTCCGGTCGAGCTCCTGCCATTTTTCTGCAGCAAAATACCTGGCTCAGGTACCTCTGAGCTCAGCACAGCGAGGGCCAAGCCACCCCACTGCCACTGCCCCAGATGGCCCAAAAGGGCTGGAGTGGTGTGTGTTTTGTGCACAGTGACAGAGACCATGGCAAAGGCCAGGCACAGGCTGAGGGCAAGGTGTGCCCACCTGGGCATCCCTCCCATGGAGAGAGCTCCAGCCCCCATTTGTGCTGTCCCTCAGTAACTTCTTTCCCCTGAACAAGCAAGATAATTGCCCATCTACAGTAACACCAAAGAGGGACAAATCCACTTACCCAGGATACCTGCTCCATGGGCTCCACCATTTCTTACACTAATCTGAGGGAGAACCTAGAGAACAGGGTTTGTCAGACATGGCACCCCAGACACAGCCCCCTAGTCTGCCAAATCAGACCCAAATGTTGGGTCTGGAGGGAGATTTGTAGCTGGACCACTTGGGGCCATCATAGCCCACAAAGGAAAAGCCTTCTGCAAGCCCTGCTGTGCAGAGCTTGCCTGAGAGATGTGGCTGTCTCAGCAGTCTAAAGGTTGAGGGCAAGAAACCCAGGGTAGGGTCTAGCTCCTCATGCCCATGGCTTTTCACCACGGCAGCTGTCTCGGACTCAGGAGGCCCAGCCTTGGCCCTCCCACCTCCTGGTACCAACCTCAGCCCCTGATCACCCTGTGGATGGAGGGGAGAAGGCTCCTTACCTGGTGGTACACAGATGGAGGAGAAGTCACCAGGGTGGGACAGAAAGAGGTCACTCCATGGGAGAGGATTTTCTGACTGACCAGGTCAATCCCTGATTTGAAGTCATCCGTAGCCAGGGAGAAGTCCACCCCAAAGCCTCCTGCACCACCAACAAAACAGAGGTGAAACTGCAGCTTCCCCAGAGGATGTTTCCCGCCCAGAAACACCAAAGAAACATTTTGTGAGACTGGATGGAGACGCTCCATTTGTAGGGCACTGACGCAAAGGGCTCCACCAGCACTTGTGTCCTACATTCCAAGGCTCCACCAGTACAAATCCCACTGTGAAGTGCTCTTCCCCACAGTACCTCAGTGTTTTGCAAGCACACCCTTTTTATTTTCATGCAAGACAAAATGTGAGGATTCCCAGCCCAGAGGGACTTCCAACTTTAGCTGGAGAGCTATTGTGGGTAACGTTTGTTCCCTTGGGAAGTCCTGCTCTGTCCTCCCACATCCTGGAAAGAGTAGGGTGGGCACCATGCCAGTGCAGGGGCAGGATAAAAACATTGATTAAAATGAGTTTCAGAGGAAACCTCACTCAGCTAAAGGGGATCAGTTATGTGACAGCAACAAGCATGTGCAAAGTCGTTCTTTGTCCTTAGTTCGGTGACTCACACGTCCCTCGAGCAGCTGAAACACACTTGGCCATGGGCAGGACACCCACAGAGGGGTTTGGGGGTCAGGGATGGAGGGATGGACAGATCTGGACCCCCCCGTGTGAGCACACGTGGCTTCCCCATACCATTGATCTGGACGTCGATGAAGCCCGGGGCGATGATGCTGCCCTTGCAGTCCAGCTGCACGTCAGCAGAGCCCTTCTCGTCAAAGAAGAGTTTCTCTGGGTTGAGGATCTTCCCCTCTCGCACCCACAGGTCCTCCCTGAAGGAACAACCGCACACACCGAGCCCTGTGCTGTCTGTGGAGCAGGTGGCCATGGCCCCGGTGGCAGTGGCCCTGGGCAGAGGTCCCCACCAGCATCTCCCGGTGTCTGCCAGGCACAGCTGCTCTTCCCGCCGGGACACGGGGGGCAGCCCTCTCTGCCCGGCCTCTGGCTCTACAGAGCTCGGAATGAACTTTCATGGGCTGCCCCTCAAAGGTGGTGGCAATGGCCAAAGGACCCCGGGTTGGCAGGGGGGGCTAAATGAGAGGGGAGAGGGGCCGTGCCCCACGGATTATCCCTTGGGAAAGCAGGTGGAGAGGACGTGGGTGGCGGGAGCGCGGGGGGCGAGGGTGGGCCCACAGCCTATGGGCTGGGGGACCTGGGGACAGCGGGACCTGGGGACAGCGGGACCTGAGAACAGCGGGACCTGGGGACAGCGGGACCTGAGAACAGCGGGACCTGGGGACAGCGGGACCTGGGGACAGCGGGACCTGGGGACAGCGGGACCTGGGGACAGCCCCTCGGGCACTGCAGGTGCCGGGTCAGCCCCGCAGCCCGTCCGGGAGCCCCCACAGTCCCGGTACCCCCGGACACGCTGGTATCCCCATATTCTCGGTACCCCCATTGCCCCGGTACCCCCGGACACCCCTGGTACCCGCAGCCGTCCCAATACCCCGGACTCACCTCTGGAGCCGGTGGTCTCTCAGGATGCGGCAGTTGGTGAACTGGACGATGGGCGCATCCGACACGGATTTGTTGGACGGCATGGCGGGGCAGCGGGAGCCGGGAGGGGCCGCGCTCCCGGCGGTGTCCGGGGCGCGGGGCGGGCACCGGGCGTGGCGAAGCGGGGCCAGGCCGCGGCCCCGGTACGAGCGGCTGCCGCGGGACCGGGGAGCCGGCGAGGGGCGGAGGCAGCGAAGCCCCGCCCCAGAGGCAGGTGGTGGGTGAGCCCCCGCCCCTGCCGGCGCTCGGGGCCGGCGCTCGGGGCCGGCGCTGCGAGGGACGAGCCCGGCGGGTCCCGGCGGGTCCCGGGGCCGAGCGGCGCCCCCGGCCCGGGGCTGTGGGACACGGGGGGCGGGGCTGTGGGACACGGGGGGCGGGGCCTGGGCGGGCCGGGCCCCGCCCTGCTCACGTGACGCGCTCAGCACGAGCTGGGATCCCCACCCGTCCCACGTGACCGGCCCCGCCATCATGGGGAGGGCGCCGCCATCTTGAGAAGGTCGCGGGGGGGGTGCCAGGGAGATCCCCCCGTTGTGCCAGCGCCGGTGACACCAACCCTGGGACACCAACCCTGGGACACCAACCCTGGGACACCAACCCTGAGACCCCCATCCTGCCACCCCCATCCTGAAATCCTCATTCTGAGACCCCATCCTGGGACTCCCCCCTACACACGCCAGGCCCTCCTTGTATCCGGAGCCAGCTGTGGAGGGGATTCCCCCAGCTGAGGTGGCTCGGTGGGTGAATCGCTCCCAGGAATGATAAATGATGGGGAAGGTAATTGTGCAGGAACACAACACTGCTGTCTGGCCAGGAATTGGATTTTAATTAGGTTTTATGCTGTGCTTGGCGTTCCATGATGTCAGTGCTTGTTCACACTTCAAGCTGCTCTCAACCGTGTCACAGGATGCCAGGAAAGGGCCCTGAAAGGGAGAGATGGGGATGATGCTGGATGAGGGAAGGAAAACTACATGCAGCATTGTTTTGGGAATCTGAGGCTAAGAATGGCACATCTCAGGCCATGGAGATGCTCGGGGGGTTCACGTGGAGAAGGGAAGGCTCCAGGGAGACCTGAGAGCCCCTTGCAGGGCCTAAAGGGGCTCCAGGAGAGCTGGAGAGGGACTGGGGACAAGGGAAGGAGGGACAGGACAAGGGGGAATGGCTTTCCACTGCCAGAGGTCAGAGTTAGATGGGATATTGGGAAGGAATTCCTGGCTGTGAGGGTGGGCAGGTCCTGGCACAGGTTGCCCCGAGAAGCTGTGGCTGCCCCATCCCTGGAATTGTCCAAAACCAGGCTGGACGGGGCTTGGAGCAACCTGGGAGAGTGGAAAGTGTCGCAGCCCGTGGCAGGGCATTGGAATGAGATGAGCTTTAATGCTTTCCTCATGAAATTATGCACATCTGGGACATCCAGCACCGTACTGCTGGGAGTGATTTGTAGCTTCATACATGTGGAGCTGAAGAGACTCCAAAACTCTTAAGTTTAGAAAATAAATGCTGGAAGCAGCTCTCAGGCTCTTTTGTCTATGAGGAAGGAAGGACCTATCCAAGCTGCTACGTTGAATTTGGATGTCAAAAGGCACATATGGCACCCAAACTGCCTGTGGCCAAAACAGGGCTGTGTCCACAGAACACACAGAGCTGTGACAGTAACTTCGTTTGGCAGTGGAGGAGACACCGAGGTAAAGGAAAGCACTGAGTGCACAGACAGGGACACCCACCCCGGGCCCACCCCAGGGACACAGCTCCTGCAGCCACAGATCCAGCACTCCTCCAGGCTGCCAGCACCACACCAACCCCTGAATCAGAGTGCTGGAAACCAGCCCAGCCCTCCCTCTGCACTGCTGGGAGAACAGAACAGCCTGTGCCAGGAGGGAAGGGATGGAAATCTGCTCATCGAGGCTGCAGGGACGTCACCAGCCCAGCCTATGTCATGTACCTGTCCTGCTTAACTCTCACCCCTTTGGATGCTCTCCTTTTATTCCTCAGGGTTAAATTAACCCTGTCCTGCACCGCCAGTACTGCACATTCCTCTAATAACAATGCCATGCTCTTTCTCTCCACTGCCCCAGTAACAGGCTGAGGGAATCACAGGCTGTAGTTTCACTTGCATTTTCTTTGGCAGATGTTTGGGTTTTTTTTTTTTTTTTTTTTTTTTTTCAGGTTGAGTTATTTTTAACCTGGCTCAATTCCCAAATTAGGTTCACTGCCTGGCAGCAGGAGCAGTTGTACCTGTGCTCCTGGAAGGAGCAGCTGTGGGAGCAGGGCTGGCTGTCCAGAGGGAGCACTGGGGGCTGGGAAAATGCAGCCTCGGCTTCTGATTTTCACAGGCATTGACAGGGAGGTCTAAGAAATTGTCCCAAGGCACACAAGAGACGGGGAAAGGCTGCTTAGAACACACTGCCAGTCTTGGGAATATACACCATTCCCCAAGGTTTGTCCTTAGCTTACCTCATACAGGCAGAGCCACGAGGTGGAGGTGGCCGAATTCACTCTCTGCCACTTCAGCCACCCCTTCCACCCCTCCCAAAGGCGAAGGAGGAAAGCACAAGTGTAACAGAGAGGGCTCTGGGATCGCAACAGCCCTCAGTATCCCCTTGGTGAACCCAGAAGAGCCAGATTTGACCTGTGATGAGGGCAGCTCATTCCCTCAGCAAAAAGAAAATGGCAAACATGAGGCACTGGTTCTCCAGCAGCCCCGTCCTGCTCTCTCAGGTGAGTGGCAGCTGCCAGGGGGCTGTGGGTGCCTCGTGGGTGCAGTGTGGCCCCTCGGGAAGCCTCAGCCCTTCCACGCTGTAAGGTCAGGGCAGGATTTTTCCATGTGCTTTGGTGTTGTGACACAGGAACCAGCTCAGCAGAAAGCCAGTGATCTGAGCTGCAAAGCTGAGGCTCTCGGGAGCTCAGTGAAGCGTGGCTTGCAGAGAAAGGAACAGCATTCATTAGCAGTAACAGGAACAAAAATGGAGAAGCTTTTTGGGACACAATGACACAATCCTCTGACCCTGAAACAGAAAATTCCAACTCCAGGATAAGTGGCTTTGGGAAAACTTACTCTGGGTTTGATTTAGTTATGCCAGGAGAAAAGGGTGGTCAGTAGCTGTAGAACTAAGGGCAGAGGTGGCAAGTCCTGTGTGTCAAACACCTCTCACGTGGGCACAGCAATGGTTTGGATAATAAGGCTGGATGGAAACAGCAAAATGCACTAAAATCAGTATCCCCATGGTCAGCCTGCCAAGGAAAGAAGGGTTGTAGTCATGAGCTCTGCTGTTATCCTGAAATGGCAGTTTGGTTTCTGGGATCAGTTTCTCATAACGAGGTTTTTATTTCCCCAAAGCTTATTTACTTTTCCAGATTAATGTGTTTCTCTGTAAGCCAGATCTCCCTAGGAAAGCCAGTCCCTGAGGAATCAGAGATAAAATCCCAATACTTAAAAATGTTTCTCCAACACAGCAGAGAAAAAATAAATAAAAAAAAAAATCTGCTGCCTTTGAAAAAAAAAAAAAAAAAAGCATGAAAGAAAACCAATCCCAGAGCGAAAGAGTTAACAAAGAGCAAGGTCAGCAGGCTGTGTGGAGGCATTGTCTGTGCTGGCAGTGCTGCTGGCCCTGTCCCTGTGCTGCTGCTGCTGCAGAGCCGCTCTCCGCAGGGCTGACTCACTCGCTCTGCAGCGCTCCCGGCACGGAGCGCCACGCTGTGCCAGCACACACCACCCTCCTCGGCAGGCACCCATTCCAGGCTCCCCCTCCCAAACCAAACACCTCCCTGCCACCCAGGACTGCACTCTGAGCTGCCCTGCTCCTGGCAGTAAAGGAATTCCAAAAACTCAAAAGGTGCCTCATTTTTTTAATGCCTCAAATCACTTGGGAAATTCGCTGATGCAATAGCACCAGTGGAGGACTTGAAATGTGAGTTTTCAGCTGGGAGTCATCACAGGATCCAGAGCATCGCTGTCAGAAAACCCCTGGCCAAAGGAGGTAGCGTGTGCAGACTGTTAATTTGACTCCGGGTGCATCTGCAGGTACTTGGCACAAAGTGATCGCCCCCCACCCGTGCTCCCCCCAGCTCTGCTCTCCTTGCACGGGTTTGTGTATCAGTGACAAAGGCTTCACGTTCCAAGGCATGAAGCAGAATGCCACTGAAGGGATGTTCCCTGCATGTGGTTTCCTAAGTGCCTACTGTCCTCCTGAGCCTATTAACTGTGTCACCAGCCTAAAACAGGGTCTTTCAATGGCTTATTGCCCTTGGAGATGGGAGCTGCCACTGGCATTTCCCTGCTCTCTTAAATGCAATCCGTGGTGTCCTTGTCACTTGGCAAGAAGGCTGGCAGGGTCCCCTGAAGAAAGGAAAACCACAAGAGAAGCGTATTTGCAGCCAGAGGTGGGACCCTCTCCTGTCCTGCTACACAAGCCAAATGCAAATCCTCTCACCAGGACTGCAAGCTGTACCTGGCATGCTCTCCAGAGCACCTGGACTCGGGATTCACCCCCCAACTGCCCCCAGTGCAGTCAGTGTGAGACACAATTATGCCACAGATTCCTTAAGTGTTTATGACGCCTGGGGAAAGCCTAATTCAGAAGTTCAGAGTCTACTACTTCTGCTGAAGAATGACCAACAGCTGATCAGGAGCTTCCCCTTACCCCAGGCACTCCTTCGGCAGAGATGCAGGATATTCCTTCGGTCGGCTGATGCCTCTGTACAACCCCAGCTGCACCTCTGCTCACACTGCCAGAGGCAAAGCCCTTCCCAAGCAACACCAGCCCACCTCACCCCAGAGCCAGGCAGCTGACAGATCAATGTTGCAGCAAACAGAATAAGCCAATACATTTGTTAATAATTATTGATAATCAACAACTGTCACAACTACACCTTCACCAACATATGAAAATACACCCCAGCAGAATGATTGGCTCAGAGCCACAGTCTCCTGACTGGTTCCATTTGGGGAACACCCCTGGCAGGTTATCAGTTCCCAAGTTTAGTGAATTTCTTATGCTTGGCCACAGCTCTTCAAGGTACTTGCACCAGACTCTCTGGACAGGTCCATGGATGAACCACATGCACAGCACACCTCCACTCCCATCCAGGGGGACAGATCCCTCCACCTTCAGCAGCTTAGTTTGACCACAAAGACCCTGCTGGCACAAGGTACCTGTGTAATAGCAACATTTTGGCTTTAACGAGGTAGAGCTTGGCCTGTTCTCCAAGCTGTACATGTAGCATTAAGGGGATATACTCACTACTGGAAGGGCCCAGCATGTATTTCCCACAGAAACTTTGCAGCACTCAAATCCTCAGGACAGAGAAGGCTGTGCCAGCAGCAGCAGCACAGCCCAACCCAAATGCTCCTGATTCACAAGTTAAAAATACAAGTTATTGACTGAAGCCATTTTGTTGATGAGACTATTGTTGAGGTACTTCAGAGGCAATCTGCTCAGAGCACAGCTTCCAAGCAGCACAGCTTCTGCAGGGCCAGCAGGAGGACAGGACAAGGCAGCTCCTTTCCCTGTCAAAGGCTGCAGCCTGCACCCTCACTCCCTGACCCTCAGTGCAGGCTCTTACAGAGCGTTACCATGAGCCAGATGTGCTGATCAGGGCAAACACAGCCTGCATCCCTGCTCACCCCGAGTCCAGCCCACAGCAACAGCTGGTAAAGGAACTGCCATTGCCCAGGAGAAGGAGAAAGGTGTGGCAGTGCTGGCAGCACCACTCCTGCAGGTGCCCAGTCACCCCAGGAACCTGCCTCCCCCCAGGGAACCCCTCCTCTTCCCAGAGGAGCAGCAACAGCCTGAAATCAGAGCCAGAGGACCCATTACAGCAATGTAGTGAGGAAGTTTTATTTGGAAACATGGTAGAAGTTTGTAACCCAACACTGGGTGCACGACTCTGATGCCGGAGCATACGCGGTTACTACTGAAACACGGGAGTGTTTCGGACAATTGCTGTAATAAAACACGAAATTCTCATACTCCAATACCAGGACACTACAGCAATCTTTAGAATCAAAGTTACATCCAAGGAATTCTCTGCACTTACAACTGACCCCACAGTGTAATCTACCTATATATAAGATTAATATATATAGCATGGGAAATTGAAAATCCTTGCTCCATAGATGTATGAACATGTCAAGTCTTTTATAAATAAACATCCAGTGAAGAGAAAAAATTACATTTCTAGTTCATATTTATACATAAAATACTAACAGCAATGGGTGGAAAATTGCACACGGGCCACCCCAAGCCATGCAGCAGGCTTGGAGCAGCCCATCCAAGTTAATATTGAAGTACACACAGGACAGACGAGTCACTAACATACATTGCGCATTTACAAGAGATCAACTACCAAATTGGGACAACTGTACACATTGGAGAGACCATTTTCATTCTGGAGCTTTTTTTTGTTTGTTTGTTTCATTAAACGTGGATTTGTTACATCTCTTTACATCATACCGCAACATTTACTTCGTGGAGAGGATAAGGGCAACGATGAGGCCGTAGAGACCCAAGACTTCAGCGAAGATCAAAATGAGGATCATGCCCACAAATAACCTGGGCTGCTGTGCTGTCCCCCGGACACCTGCATCGCCCACGATGCCGATGGCAAAGCCAGCAGCCAGGCCGCTCAGGCCCACGCTCAGGCCAGCGCCCAGCTGAAGGAAGCTCCTGTGGGACAGAGACGGGCACAGTTTCAGTGGCAAGGAACAGGACACCCAGCCTGACTCTTTAGGTAAGCCCAGGGTATCTCAAAGCAGATGCTTCCTGACACTCCCAGCTCTGATATGTAAGAAATGGGCAGCAGTGAAGGATCTTCACCTGCTCTTCAGGTAGGACTCACAGTCCAAGCTAAGCTTCTGGGCCTGGAGCTCCCATGGCCACCCAGCCTATCTGTGGCCACTCCAGCCAGCTGTCAGAGAGCACTTACAGCAGTGCCTGTCCCCCAGGGCCGTGTAGTCTGTTAGTAGCTGCTCATCTACAACCTTATCTACAGTCACAGCACATCAAGTGTCCTGTTCTGCAGGAGCCGGGCAGGACTGGTTTTCCAAGCAGGATGCCTGAGAAGCAGTCCCCCTCAAGATCTGCCCACCTGGTAATTGCAAAGGAGCACTTGTACCTGCTGTTTTAGACCACAGCTTGTTAGGCCAAGCACACTGCTCTTCGTGTACAGCTTGTACAGTGACACAGATACCTGTCACACCTCAGCAGCACTGTTTTATTCCAAGAGGTCTCAACCAAGCCAGTTCCAGCTATTCTCTAAAGCCAAGAGCAGATTGAGTTTCAGACTGTATCTACTGTAGAGGTTCAATGTATGGCTCAGGGATTGATTTACCATCACATAAAGCAGAAACAATATTAATTATTCACTTACATCTCCCAGGCAACAGCAGAACTTGGACAGCCTTGGAAAAACCTGTGCATTCCAGGTCTAGAGTCTGACACAATGACACAAGCTTTGCCTCCTACCGCTGCACACAGCTCCTCTCAAGCCACAGCCCCCAGCACGAGCTGCAGCAGTGGGAGCCCAATCGACTGTGCCAGCCAGCACAGCCAGCTGGGCCAGCAGCACCGCAGGGGCTGGGGCAGCACAGCTGCGATCCAGCCGTGCTCCCAAGCCCAGCCCAGGGGCACTGAGCACCCATAGCCCTTCCAGGGGCCTTCAGCCAACCCCACCCACACTCAGGGCAGCAGAGCAGGGACAGGACAATCTGAAACGGAAGTGCCACACGCAGCAACTTACTTGAATAGCGTGATGGTGGGTGAGAGGGCGTTGGCAATGAGCACTGCCACTACGAGGCCATAGATCGCTATAATCCCCGCCATGACCACAGGGATGATGGACTTCATGATCAGCTCAGGCCTCATGACAGACATGGCTGCAATACCTGTGCCACTCTTTGCTGTTCCATATGCAGCTCCCAAGGCTGGAAGAGAAAAAAAATGCATTAGGCACATCCCCAAATACCACTTCCTTCACTAGGCTGCAGTGTGAGAACAGCTGAGGCAGCACAAGGAAGGACTGTGCAAAATTACTGGGATCACTTGACAGTCAGGAATACTTGCCTAAGGGATGAGGAAGTGACCTATCCAGAGTCCCAGACCAAAGCCAGATCACTAAGAAGGTGCTGTTCAAACACTACTGATCAGAGAACACCCTGTCCAGGCCAGCTCCACAGCAGGGCACACCCCCAGCAGCCATCCATTCCTGCTTAGGGATCAAACCCAAGGTCCAAAGTGGAACTCACTGTGCCCTCCCAGGGTCCACACGGCAAGGCTCAACAAAGCACAGCTACCCACCCCAGCAGAACACAGCTGAGAGCTGGGCTTTACAGTCACTGACCCCTGAGCCACCTGAGCTGAGTTCAGAGCACACGTCACCTTCATGGGGCCTCTTCTCCCTTAAAGCCCATTTGCCTACGCTTTGGCCCTGGGGTTAAATGTGCCACTGCCGCTTCATCAGACACACTGAGACACCAACAAACTCAACCATCACTGCTGCATGCCAATCCTTGGAGAAAGGTACCCTCTGCCAGAACCTCACCTGTAAAGGATTCAGGTCCAAACACTCATTAATCCAACCACTGGAACCACAAAGTATAGAAGACCATAACCACCTTACCCCTAAGGTTTGCTCATCACTTGTGTCAACACCTGAGCATGCAGAGACCCACACAGGATCCAAAGCAGAGCACAGGTATCACCTGCACCTGAGACCTGCTGGAAGAGTCCAAAGCCCTTCCCCAAAAAACTGTCTTCTACTTTGAAAGCTTTGTATTAGTATCACAAAAGCTTCCACAAATACCTCATTCTTTAATTCTGCAGCACTTGAAAAGACCTCTTCCCTTCCAGCCCCACTGTGGAGTACTCTGGGAATTCCAGAACTTGAGGCTGCACTCACCATCACCCTGAGATGGCAGCTGCCAGCCAGGAGCAAGTCCCTGCAGCAGCAGTGCAAGGCTTGTGGAAGGCGAGGCAGGCTCCTTTCCCAACAGTCAGGCTGATATTCAGAGGTAACTCCTATCTAGCAAGATCATGTTCTTGCCACTTCTAAAAGGCTACTAGAGAGCATTTAAATGATGGAGATTTAAAGTCCCGGTAATGTTGAGACTCACTAGTTGGGTTTGCTCTGGCCATGTAAGAACTAAGGTTTCTCCAAGGAACACCTGCTTGTTCCACACAGATCTGTAGGTGCCTTACACCAGACCCAATGAGATGGTACACCTTCTCCCAGATTGCTGCTGGGAGGTATCTGGAAGGGTTTGGATATATGTGCTTTCCTGCTGCTTGCTCAGCCTTCCAATAAAGCTTGTCTTTGAGAAGTCATCCTCCTGGTTTGGCACTAAAACTCCAGACCATCCATACAGGTTCATCCTCAGAAGGAACTTCAATTTTAATTACAGAAACCTGAAGGAAAAGCCTAATTATCAACTACCAATTTGTTCTGTACTAGCAAAGCTCTTGAACTGTGACTGGCACTGAGTGATGTCAAGGGCTGTTCAGGGCAATTCAGAACTAGAACTCAGCTTAGGAAGCCTGAGCCAGGAGCAGGTTTTACCTGGAAACGTAAGCTGAGCCTGGAAACTATCACATGGACTTAACCAGTCATTTCAGTGATGGCCCTGTTTAAGGGTCTAGTCCTTAAAAAGTCTAAAAAGAAATCACTGTCTTAAGAACCCTTTTTGTTGGATAAAGCATTTTTAAGGGCTAGAAGTAAGCCTGAATCCTGGTTCCATTATCTACCCTGGCTATAGCATTTAGCAGAAGTCACTTCTCCTGTCTGCAATCTTTTACAACCCTCTCCAGCAATGCAGAGGCTCATGAGGGAAGCTCACCATTTAAAGTTATTACTTCCTTCAAGCCTGAAGCTACTCGGAGGTGTTGCAATTAATGCAGCGATGGATTACAGAAGGTGCTTTTGTAACCCCATTTACAGAAAGTCAGCCTGCTCAAGCCTCTGTGGAGGGGCAGAGCAGCATGAGTTTGGCAGTTCCCAGTTAAAACCCCAGAACAGGCAAGACCTTATGCCTTGAACCTGGTCTAGACACAGTTACAGAGAAAGCCTACAGGTACCAGTTTTCACATGACAGTTTTAAATGTCACTAAAGCTCTACTAACACTCCCACTGGTGGATAGTCACAGGTGCCACACAGAGCTTCAGAGGTTGCCTCATCTGCTCCCAAGGAAGCCTTTATCAGCACCCTGACCAACAGGCACCTCCAGCACCTTATAAGGCAGCTTTAATCACCCTTCACCAGCATGACAAGTTCTCCTTGCACCTTTGACAGTATCCCAGTCAATACCTGCTTCCACCAGGACACAGCCTCTCAGGACAACATTCCTGCACACCTTCACTGGTACCTTGTGGCAGCTCTGAACATCTTAAGCACACATGCTTCATATGCTACATTTAAATATCCCTGATGCATTGGAAGGACAGGTTTTCCAAATCTGTGAATGGGGTTTGAGGAGATCTCTGTGGCAGATAACAGAAGTCAGACAAGAGTTGTACTATTGCTACACTCCAAGACTCCACGTTTGTGTCAGATTATCCAGCTCCTAACCTCCAACACACACACCCCTCAAGCTCCAACACTACCTTCAAAGAAGTAGAGCAGTCATAGAGCTGTCAAAACATTAACCTGGCAGGTAGGGAAACACTCTGCCTACCTTAGCTCACCAGAGGAATCCATGCTGGCCTCTAACCAGAAACTGTGCCATTCAGAAGTTCAATGGTGTTACAATACAGAGAAGTTGCTTTACACACCATTCCAGACTTACTCCCAATAAGCATGTTTCAGAGGTTAACTCCATTTTGAAATACTTCTGAGTTATTCCTTGAACTCATAAGCCAGAGCTGATTTAGAACTGTTCCTGGGGGCAAAGCATCCTCCCTGAGGGCTGGGGAGATGCCACCTGGCACCTCCACCATAGCTGTTGCTTTATTAGTCCAAAGTGGCAGCAGAGGGAGTGAGGCTGTGCAGCTCCACGATCAAGTGTGAACTACAAAGTCACTTGCCATGTAGACTGTACTGTCAAAGAATGGAGACCAGTTGTAGTCTTGCCACTGCCAGGACTTTCAGTAGAGCTCTCCCTCTGACAGTCAGCACATGGGCAGCCTGCTCTTCACATCCAGTGCCAGTCCCAGCATCAGGACCAGCCTTCTGCAGCTGCAGGGACAGCTCAGTCACGTCACACAGTGACACCCCCTGGGTACAGGGAGAGGCTACGGGGAGCCTTCCAGTCAGGGAGGTCCAGCAGCACAGATCCAGTTTCACCAGCTGATACAGTCAGAGAGGCTCAGATCCAGCCACACACATTCCAGCAGCATTTGGTCCATCCAGAGCCTGGAACTCCTCCCTTGTCCCACCATGGAGAAGCAGGTTTCCACACTGCACATGTGACACATTTCCAGAGCACTCACATACAGAATTCCCCTGCATTACGAAGTGAGCTAGTGACACAAGTCAAGATTTCCAATTAGGATACCACAGGTTACCACCATAGCAAGCCTGAAAGACCACTTGGGATGAGCACTTACATCTGGAGCCTTTTACAACTCATCACTATCAAATGGGCTGCCCTCTGCAGCTTCCCTGGGTGCAGACAGGCACCAATTCACCACCCCCTGTCCATCCCTGGGCAGGTTGCTCTCAAATGGCTGAAGAACTGTTAGAGGTGACATCCAGGTCAAGCATAGTCCTTGTTTGCTATGCCTGAAACCTGGGCACTTCCAAAGGAGCAGGCTGCTTCCCACCGGTTTTCCCTGGCCCCTCCCCATCCCCCCATTTAACACAGCTCCACCTCAGGTTACAGTAACAGATACTCCATGGCTGCCTTGGAAAAACCCTGTTGCTCTGCCCAGGCGCATCTCCACAGACAGCCAGGGGAACTGTACCTTGGAGCCTGTGCAAATTCCAATCCCACTGACTGAAGTTCCCCAGTGCAAACCCGAGGGGTAAACAGGGAAGCTGCCCTGCAAGAAGCTGTAGGCTCTGCAGGCCTTCAGTGAGTCACTTGTTACAGGATTAGCAACAGCTTTTTGCTCTTCCCTAATGTAGTGAAAGGGTGTGTGGATTTCCACCAAGACTGGCACTGTCAGCCAACAACATTATCAAAATTCCTGCAAGGCTGGCAGGCCTTTTACTCTTGGGTCAGTAAATCTGAGAACTCAGAAGCCCACCAGCTCGAGAAGTTGTTGCAATAACAGCAATCCAAGGCAAAGAGGAGTTGCTAGTCAACTCTCTAAGAGCTGGAACAGCTGCAATTGGCACTCTGGATTGTCTGAAAGCACGCAGAGCCCTTGGATTTATAAGTATGGGAAGGCTGGCACTTACACCATGGAGCAAAGGCGTGCCCTTCTGCAAGCAGAAAAGTCCATTCAACCACTTGTTATTTTATCGTACAAGCTCCCCCCTGCAACCTTAAAGATGACCCATTTCACAGCCTGTGTGAACAGTGTCCTCCAGGTACTGACTGGCAGAGCAGTTTGTTACACCAGTTAGCAGGACCCCTCTCCACCAAGCAGGCCCAAGGGCAGCTCACAGCACTCGGCAGCACCCACAGCCCCATCCCTGCACTGTGGGAAAGTCTGCATCCAGCAGACACTGCTGTGCCAGACCAGCCTGACCTGAAGCCTTGTGCTCCCAGGATTCAGCCTGGAGGAAGCGAGTTCAGCCAGTTCTGCCTCCCTGATGAAAAGCCTACACTGCTGTAAACCACTGCTTGAAGCAGCCCCCAACAGCCTGGGACACTGCTCAGCTTGCAGCTCTGCATGTGACCAGTCAGGCTCCTTGAGACATGGAAGAAGCCGGTTTTAAGAAGGAAAAGAAGGAATTTTTTGCAGTGTCCTGAGGCAGCTGGCATCCATGTCCAGTGTTGCTCCCAATGTTCCCACCAGAGGAGAAGCACCTGCAGGCTCTGCAGTGACTCCAGGGCGAGACAAGATCCATCACAAAGCCACAGTACAATCCGCAGCATAACTGCTTGGGCCACATTCTGCAGAGCCAATGGGTTATACCGATGCTCCATCTCATTTTCAGATGTTCCCAAGACTGGCATTTACTGAAACGCTGCCCTTGTGGAGATGCCTTCCCTCAATGTTGAGCTGCAGAAACACTGCCTGCCTCACTTGTGTCACAGCACACAGGTCTCAGCAGTGCACTGCTTTACCCGCTGGGAGGACAAAGGCTTAAGCTAATCTGTGTGCAGACAGTCTGGGAGCTCCCACACCTGCCCACACCCCCTGGCCTCGGGCAGAGCCTACCCAGAGCTTCACTCGGCTCTGACACTTCATTCTACCTGCAAGCTCCTCTTAGGATGAGGTCCACAGCTCCTCCCTCAGAAGGAAACAGCTCTCCTGTTCCTCCTCCCCACCTCTCACACAGTATTTTGGGAAGCACAGGTGCCATTTGCCTTCAAGGCTGCAAGTTGTTTTTAGTCACGATGCCTCCTAGAATCACTGTGCAGGGCTGTCAGCTGCATCAAGCGACATGTTCTGAGCCAGCAACTCCACCATGGAGGTCCCTTAAGAGCCAACCAACTGCTATAATATCTGCAGCCCTAGTTTAAAAGAAAAATACAATTTCATTGCCCTGCAGTAGCAATGAGGAGACACAGGACTAATTTAACACTGCTAGGCTGCAGTTCTCTTGGTGAGGAATCTTTCAGCTGCTTGGCAGTGCAGCAGGTACTGAAGGCACTGTAGGGCAGGTGTAAGGCAAATTCCCCACACCATAAGGGGCACAGTGGGCACAGCTGGGACAGAAGGCTTTACATGGATCACCAGCACACTCAGAAGCAGCCAGCTGGGCCCAACACCACACTTGTCCGTTCTGGCAGCTCAAGTCACATGGAAAAGCTACAATAATTTAACCACTCAACAGCACCTGACCCTGAGCCACCACATTTTACACATGGGAAATAAGGAACTGCAGCAGTGAAAACAAGTTGTAATCTGCAAATAACAAAACAGGCTTGAAGATGGCCAAGGTCACAGCAGCCTGCTCTTGTCTCTGGCTGACCAGAACAAGTTCTGCTATCTATTTACCATCAGCAGGTACTGATCACAGGTCATACAGGACTGCAAAAAGTCACTTGTTTTCACATCAAACCAGCCTGGACAGTGTGGAACCTGAACGTGTTTACTACAAACAGGTCTCAGAACTATAAGCTCCACAAGAATGTGATCTTTAGATATAGCATGAGTCAGACATGATCACTGCACTAATTAACACTGATCCAGGACAATTTTAGGGAGCTTTACACTGCTTGTCCAGAGCTTGGTCCTTTCTTCTAAATCAGAGTGTGTTTTTAAACAATACACAATTAGCATCAGACCATGCCACATCCCCCTTACAAAAGCTACATGACACTGCAAATTTTAGTTTATCCTATACTGACACCTCTACCACACTGCCTTAAAAATCCAAGCTGCTTCATTGAAACTCCACACCTAAGACATAATTTCTCTTTGCAGTATCTATAACCTGTTGAACCCATCAGAGGCCCTGGCAAGAGCACCTGCATGGCTCAGACCTGCTGGTATTACAGCACCACTGAGGCTGGGAAAGAAAGACCTCCAAGCTCATCAAGTCCAGGGCCACCTGACCCAGATTCTGCACCAAGGCCCAGTCACATACCAGCAGTGACAGGACAGATACCAACCCTCCATCAGCCCACCTTAAGAACTGACTGTGCATTGCCCTACTCAAACCTCCCCCCTGCAGTCCCACAGCACCATGCTGTCATCGTGCAGCTTCTAGGAAAGGCTGGCCTGCTGGTTCAGGCACGCCAGCACCACTGTGAATTGCTGTCAAAGCGCTGACTCAAGCCTGCATCCCTCCCTGCCGCTCTGATGAGGCACTCCCGTGGCACCCGCCCGCTGTCCAAAGACTCACAGCCATGTTCTCTTGCTTCTGAGTTTGGTTTTGCAAGAGGAGTCCACTGACTCCTTCCTTGGAAAGAAAGCTCAGTATTTAGGACTATTTCACAAAAGGCAGTGAATTGCTGACTGCTTTTTCCCAACAAGAACCTAGGTCTTGGATTCTTCCTCCATTTTTTTCGTTAGGTAAGAGGCAGGTAGGTTAGCAGTCCCAACACTGGCTCCTATGGCATTCCAACCATTGAGTTCTCAGGAAATCCTTACCTGTCAAGTGTGAGTACAACGTGTGAATTCCAAGGCAGCAGGACACCAACTGCTCTTAGCATGGACATCTGCATCCCACCACCAGGCATAGACAGAGCAAGACTAAACACAGCCAGCCAGGCTTTTATCAAAAACTAACCCCCAGAATGTGGCTGGTGTGAAATCAGTCCATGGTGCCCACACCAACATGGCCAGACAGCTTCCTTTCAAACACCCACTCTACTTCATTACTTGGCTGTCTGCACAGTTTAGTTTACCACACTAATCAATCAAGAGCAGCTTCCCCAGACCTGTCCTGCACACCCAGCCACCATCTCAGAGGCTGTATTGACACAGTGAGACCCCAATCACATCAGCTATGCCAATTCAATACTGAAGGGTTTTGACTGCCCAACTGGGAACCAAGTGAGGTGGCAGATGAAGGCCCGTCAATGTGCTCGTGCCTGAGGAGGCACTGCCTCAGACTTCAAAAGAGAAAACCAGACTGCTTCCTAGTTCTTTTACCCCCAATTACTGTGACACTTGCATTTGGGAAAAGAACAGCTGAAGCCTTCCCCAGTTACACCCCAAACGCATGGGATGTAACAGCAGGTCTGCACCCCCAGGGACCAGCAGCCACGTCGTGCAGGGGGTTCAGCCAGGCCCTGAGGAAGGGGAAGCCCTGCGGGATGGTGTGTCTGTGTAACCCAGCGCTGCCGGTCCCACACCAGCGCTGCCGCAGGATGACCCAGTTTACACCGCACTGAGCTCACCGAGCTCGCCGCCCGGAGCCGCAGAGGGAGGGCAGGGAGCGGGGCCGGCCCCGCCGCTCGGGCATCGCCCCCGCGGGCGGCTCAGGAGCCCCTCGGGACGGCGTCACCGGCCGCGAGCGCCCGCACGTTCAGGCTCCACGCCGCTGGAAAACCGGCCTTGCGCTGTGCGGGGAATGGTTCAAAGGCCGGCCGTGCTCCAGCGCCGCGGGCCGGGCCGGGGGGCCGTGGAAGGGGGGCCGTGCCGGTGGAACCCCCAGCCCCGGTGGGACCCCCATGCCCGGGGGGGGGGGGGGGGGGCGGCGCCGCCGCAGTCACGTGGCCCGGGGGCTCCGCCGGCGGTGACGTCACCGGCGGACCCTCCGCCGCCCCCGGGAGCCCGGATGGAGGGGGGGAGGGGCGGGGGAGCCGCCTGGCCCGCAGGACCCCCACCTCGCGGGCCGTGGGGACACAGGCAGGGAGCATCCCCCCTCCACCTCCCTCCGCGACAGCCCCCGGTGCCGCCGGTGCTCACCGCTGAAGACCATGGCGGCCGAGGCGCCCATCACGGCGAAGAAGGAGGCGTACTCGGGGCTGGCGCCGGAGGACATGGCTGCGCGGGCCGGGGCGGGCCGAGGCGCCGCTGGAGCGGGAGCGCGAGAGGGCGAGGGACAGGCGGGGGACTCCGCCGCGGCGCCGGTCCTCGGCGGGCAGCGCTCGGCCACAAAATGGCGGAGGCGCGGCGGGAGCGGGCGGGCGGGCAGGGCAGGAGGGAGCCGGGCGGAGGCGGGCGGGGCAGGGGCAGCGGCGGGGCCGGGCGCGGAGCTCCGTCCCGGCAGTGGCGGCGGCGCGGGCGCTGCGCCCTAAATACGGCCTCCGCAGGACAAAATGGCGGCGGCCCGCCCGTCACGTGACGGCCCCACCGCCCCCGCCAGCCCCGCCCTCGGCGCGAAACAAACGCGCGCGGGGGGGGACCCGCCCGCCCTCCCCGCTCTCCCCGCGCCCCACAGCCCCGCGCCCACGGCGGGGCTGCCACAGAGCACC
>NW_020955748.1:460887-464084 GCF_003031625.1 Empidonax traillii | reverse complement strand
GGTGTCAGATCCCGGTGTCCTGTCCCGGTGCCGTGTCCCGGTGTCAGATCCCGGTGTCCTGTCCCGGTGCCGTGTCCTGGTGTCGTGTCCTGGTGTCAGATCCCGGTGTCCTGTCCCGGTGCCACGTCCTGGTGTCAAATCCTGGTCCCGTGTCCCAGTGCCGTGTCCCGGTGTCCTGTCCCGGTGCCATGTCCCGGTGCCGTGTCCCGGTGTTCTGTCCCTGAGGCACCATCCCCTGACCCCAGGACACGGTCTCTGCCCTGTGTCCCTGTGGCCATCTGCCGTGTCCCAGTGCTGCATGTGCCACGGTGCATCCCATGTCCCGTGTTCCCTGTCTCGTGTACCATGTCCTGTGTCCCGTGTGCCATGTCCCCAGTGCCGTGTCCCCCACGGTGTGTGCCACAAGCGACACGCTCTGTGTCCTGCCTGCACCCCATCCCCACTCGAGCCTGTCCCCTAAGCTGTGCTGACCCATGGGCTCCCCATGAGGGGACACAGCTGTGCCTGTGGGGCCTTGCTGGCTTGGGGCATCCAGCCCCTGTTCTCCACCCCCTACCGAGGTCCAGTACCAGCAGCATCCCTTACTTGAGGGCCATCTGCCTTTTCCCAATTTTGCCACTTCCCTGGACACCTCAGCCTTGCCAGAGCTCACAGGAAAGGTGAGGGCAGGATTTATTTTGGCAAATTCCCAACTGCTACTTGAGCACAAAGGGCCCTGGTGCTGCTGTGGGCAGAGGTGAGTGACACGCTAGGCACTGGCACCAGAACACGCTGGCCCCGAGGGGGACACGGGTTTGTGGCAGACAAGGCCTTCATGGGGACATCCAGCACGTGGCCCATGGCAGGGACTGGCAGAAGGCACAAGGAGGAGGAAAGGGCTGTGGGCACTGCTGGTGGTCAGAGCCACAGAGGGGGACCCCATCCCAGGCCCTGGCAGAGGTGGATGCAGGGGCTGTGGGTCCCATGTGTGGAGCACATCACCACTGCCACTGTCACCACTGCCCCTGTCACCACCTCCATCAATGCCCCATCACCATCAATGGCACCACTGCCATCACTGCCACCATCATCATCACCACCATGCCCTGGCTGCTTTTCCTGCAGTTGCACCCTGGGGTCCCGAGCAATTGGTCATTGGGTGGATATCTCACCCCTCGGGCACTGGCAGCACTGGCAGTTTGTTCCCCAAATTTGGGCTGGTGAGGGAAGCAGGGGCCGGTGGTGCCTCATCCCACCCTCTCACTGCGGTCTGTGCCCTCCTGGTGCTCTCCTGGGCTGTGTCCAGTCACTTTGCCACCAGCCCTGACCTGCAATGGGCTCCTCTCCCAACACTGTGGCTGCAGTGAGGGGTCCCTGCGGGGTGTAGAGCCTGGGCAGAGGGTGGCACGAGCATCCTGGCTGGCAGAGATGAGCCCAGACACCCGCCCCTCGGGACTGATCCGTGCCCGATGGGCGCTATCATGCTGGGCACCCAGAGGATGCTCTTCCTCCTTTCCTGCACCCACTGCCCCCAAAGTCTCCCTGTGCCACTCCTGGGTCCCAGAGGGCAGTGCTGGCTGCCCGAAGGAGCAGCTCCATGACCCCCCACAGCACAGCTGTGCTGTCTCCTCCTCGATAGAGCAGCTCTGTGACCCCGCAAACCTCAGCACTGCCATCTCCTCCTCCTGTACCCTGTGCCAGCTGGAGCCCTGGCCCCGCTGCCCCTCGCCCCCTGGCAGCTTCCCACAGATCATCCTGGCTGTCTCCATCGCTCCATCCAGCGGTGAGGGCCCATCCAAGGGAACAAAGAGCCTCCCTGTAGCCGTGAGCTCACGAGTGGTGCTGGCGGTGACGCTCTGGGGACGCCGCGTCTTGGGAGGCTGAGTGCTGGGACCCCGAGGGCCCTTCGGGGCTGGGGGATGCCGGGAGACTCCTTCTCCCTGTGTTGTGGTTGAGCAGCTTGAGCCAAACCCTCTTGTCCTTCCTTTTCCTTCTCCTCCTCCCCTGCTCTTGGTTTTGGGCTCACTCTGGGTCTCAGCTCTCCAGCACTAAAGGTCGAACAGACTGTTTGGGTTTCACCGGAAATTGCTGATTCACAGAAGGGAGACTTTTTATGCTTTTGACAAAGCTTCCTTTCAAAGTGTTACATCTTGCATTTTCCCTGTGCCCTGTATTCATTCAGCCCCCCTGTTCAGGCAGAGTCACAGAGGCCATGGTGGGGTCAGCACTGTTCCTGCTGCGCATCCTGGTGTCAACACAGGGAAGGTCTGGATGCTGGAAACAGGAGAATCCATCATCTTCCATTCACCTGGGGCTGCTCAGTCCTCCTCCACTTGCCCCACATCACCCTGGACTGACCAGGCGCACGGAGGGACCGTGTGCTGAGCATCCTCCTGGGATGCCCGTGGAGCCACACCGGTGGTCCAGGTGTGGCTGTCATGGGTGGAGAGAGTGGACCTAAGGATGCACAAATCCCACGTGGGCCAGAGGAGGGGAAGGACTATTTGGATGCTGGTGACAGCATGTGTGACCTCGCCTGGCTCCCTGTTGTGCTGGGGAGCTGCAGCAGGTAGCCAAGAATAATTTAATGGTTTTAAGGCCTTTCCACACTACTGCAGTTCAAAAGCACCACGGCATTCCCACCACAGCATTCCCACTGTGGTGTTCCCACCACCACCAGCCCTGCTGCTGCAGCTGCATCCCCTGGAGTGCTGGCACTGCTCGGCCGGGGTCTCTCACTCAAATCGGGGTCTGTTCTGCCCCTACGGGAGCTGCACCCACCCAGCCCTCCCCGGGTGCCACCGTCCCCCTGCCACCCCCAGGCAGGGGCACTGAGACTCTCCCACCACTGCTGGTTCTGCCTCATAGAGGTGCAGGAATGTTTCTTCCTCAGGGAAAGGGCAACGGAAGGAGGGAACAAAACGCAAACCGGGAGGGGAATGAAACGTCAAAAGCAAAGAGCCAGAGCCCGGAAACAGAACAACCCGAATTCCCGTTCCCACAGCAACCGGCGCTCCCCCCCAACCCCAGCGCTTGCCAGGCTGGCACTGACACGGGGTGGGTGGGAGTTCGTCACCTCCAGCTCTGCCTTCTCACTTCGAGCTGGATTAACCCTCCTCTGTGTGCACGGCCCCACACCAAACCCAGCCGAAGGGGGTTTTAGGTTGTCTGTTCCCATCCCCAGGAGGGAGCAGAGGGGTGAGGTGGTGAGCCAGCAG
>NW_020955748.1:455780-460754 GCF_003031625.1 Empidonax traillii | reverse complement strand
GGCTGGCACTGACACGGGGTGGGTGGGAGTTCGTCACCTCCAGCTCTGCCTTCTCACTTCGAGCTGGATTAACCCTCCTCTGTGTGCACGGCCCCACACCAAACCCAGCCGAAGGGGGTTTTAGGTTGTCTGTTCCCATCCCCAGGAGGGAGCAGAGGGGTGAGGTGGTGAGCCAGCAGGTGCAGACTCTGGGTGCCACCACCTTTTGAGGGCCTCGTGGCAGATGCCTTTCCCCTGCCCTGTACCATGCATGGACCTGTGTATGGACCAAACCTGCCGGAGAGCACTTCCAGAGGGCTCCAGATTCTGCTGGCTGCTCCTCCAGGGCCCCAGGGCTGCTGCCCTGCCCTGCCCCAGCTAGTTTTTGGCAAGCTGGAGCAGCTGTTTGCCAGGGGATCTGTTTCTAAATGCCACAGCACTGCTGGTGGCTTTGCCCGTGCCATGGAGCAGCGTGGGAGGGGTCTGGGAAGCCAGCTGGGAGCACCCTGCCCTGCACAGGTCTGGACATGGAGGTGCTGGCAGGAAGGGATGTTCCTGCAGGACACGGGGGCTTCGGCAGGGGATGCTCCAGCCCCCTGTGCCTCACCGGGGGATTTGGTGTTAATGTGTCAAAAATGCATCTGGGCTCAGGACAAGGCCAGGTGGGCTCCCAGCCAGGGGGTCTGATGGGGTCAGCAGAGCTGAGCCGGTGCCGGGATTTGGGATGGGAAAAGGGCTCTGGCCTCAGCAACAAATGCTGGGCAGCCCTGGAGCAAACCCTGCAGAGCATTTCCTCATTCAGTGGCTTCTGTGGTGTCTCACCGAAATCACACGGCCAAGTCACAGGGCTGGGGGCCCATCCCCCATCCCCCGGCTCCTCCCCACTCCCGAGTCCCCCAGGAGATGGGACCAGGGGCCATCTATAAATGAGGTTCCTCTTGCCCTACTTGGATCTTAATTAACTGATGCCCACCCTGAGCTGTTCCCTCCTTACTTGAGACATTCCTGTGCTGGACTTCCAGATGAGGCAGTTGGGAGCCTCTGATTCTATTCTATTCTATTCTATTCTATTCTATTCTATTCTATTCTATTCTATTCTATTCTATTCTATTCTATTCTATTCTATTCTATTCTATTCTATTCTATTCTATTCTATTCTCACTAAGCCTCATCTAATCCTTTTCTTATCTCTCTGTCCAGGACTTTCCTGCCCTGTATAAACCTCTGATCTTCCCCTTTCCTGCACCACACTTGTGGGTGAATGCAGCTGGGAAATCATCCTTTTCCCAACAGCTTCCTCATTTTCCCAACAGTTTCCTCAGCTCCTGGAGATGGTATGGAGAAAAGCTGGTTTTTTCCACCATCCTGTTCTTGACATGCCCTGTTAGGAACCTCTCCAGGACCACAAGCTGTGCATGGATGGTCTTCATCCTTCCCTCCACAGGGCATCCATGTCAGACCCCAGCACTCAACTGGCAGCAGGGATCAGCCAGGGCTTCCCACGAGGAGGCTCTTCCCAGGGTTTGAAAATAGCATTTATTTGCTCTGGGTTACCATAGTTACAGGTGGAAGTCGTGCTGCTCCTGCTGCCTGGCTGGGAGAGTCTCTCCAACATGGCACCACCGGCGGGCGTCACCTTCACCCATGGGAATGGCAGGAATTTCTGGGGTGGGCTCTCTGTGGGATGTCCCTGCTGCTCCTGGCACCCTTCAGCAAACCTCTTTATAAAGCACTGGCTGCCCCTGCAGCGCTGCCACAGCTTTCCAGTCCCCATTGCAGGGTTTGCGTTGCTGGGAGGAGCTGCCGTGGTTTTCCCAGCACGGAGCCTGTGCCTGTGCTGCATCTTGGAGCTCTTGGAGACAGACACTCCGAGACTCCCCACCCCACCCCACCCCACGCCTGGTTTTTGGGGAGCTGCTCTGCAAATGGGGGCCTGGAGCAGCTGAGGTGTCCTGGAGAGGCAGTTTTGGAGGGGATGCTTGGAGAGAGGGGGTTGCAGCACGGGAAGGACGCTCGGCTGCTGAGAGCCACGTGTGGGCTGCGCTCCCAGTGCTCCCTGCAGAGACACCCCGAGAGGGGCAAACTCGAAGTGCGGGTTCGTCCAGCGCTGGAGTCTCCCAAGGATGGGTTTTCCTGACAGAGGCTTGTGGGAACAGGGTGGGGTGTGTGAGAAACAAAGTCTCAAGTTATGATAGGTTTTATAAGAGTTTATTATATGGAAAAAGCAAGCAGCATGCTGGACACAGAGTGGAGTCTTGGCTCCAAAAACCCCTGTGTGGCCGATACAGCATTCAGCTAACATTTATTCCAGCTATTTCATGCACATTCATTACATCATATACATATGTTTATTTTCACAACTAGAGCTGGGCTGTTATCTCTACAACAGTGATAGTTTTCCTATAATTCATACACTCCTGGACCACAAGGTGCCTAGAAGATCATCGACTTACCAGAATTCATTTTAGGAAAGCAGAGATGGTTTATGGCTTATGACCTTGATGACCTTACAAATGGTCTGCCTTATGTCTTTATGGGGGTGTAATTAAGTTTTACAATATTTTTGTTCTATTCTTTTACTGACACAAATTATGGCTGTGTTTATTACCTTCCTGTAGTCCCAGCAGACGCCATCCCACAGGGAGAGCCAGGAGCCAGCCTGGGGTGCCACTGGGACTCACCTGCCCGTGGATGTTCTCCTGCTGCCCTGGGGACACAGGCATTGGGGAGAGGAGCGTGCTGGGGACAGGATGTGGCAGGGCAAGGCCAGGCCCAGGGTGCCACGCTCTGGCTGTGGGGCCACCTTTTCTGGGGAGTGGAGCTGCTGGCACATTCTGAGAATTGGCAGCCAAAGGGTGCCAAGGATAATTTTGGGTATCACACTCAGTTTTGGGGAGAAAACACAGGTCAGTTTGCCCCAGGAGAGGTGAGGGCAGAAGTTTTCTTCTGCCTGGGTGGGAGCTGCTTCGGAACCGTGTGCTGGGCTGCCCTGAACGTGCCCTTTGCCACCGGGCTGGGGCAGTGCCCCCACCCGGGCTCTGCCCCCACCCCGGCTCTGCCCCCACCCCGGCTCTGCCCCCACCCCGCGCCTGGCCCTGGCAGGGGGGGAGGGAGGAGAAGCCTGGGCAGAACACGGCGCGTCCTGCAGAGCTGCCGCGCTGGGGAATCGCTGCCCTTCTGCTCCGGCTGTGCCAGGGCAGGAGCCCCCTCTGCCCTCCCTTCCACCCTCCCTGCCCGGCTCAGCTCGCATCGGAGTGCCCCACTACCAATTAGCAAACTAAATCCAACCCCTCTGGCACTTCCAGGTGTTCCTGCACAGCTGCTGTGCTTTTGCCTCCTCCAGCCTTGGCTCCTGCACTCTGGTGGAGCAACAGCCCTGGCGCTCTGCCCTGCCGTGCCCTGCCATGCCTCCAGGCTTCCCGTGCCCACGGACCCCTCCGGGCTAGAGATGGCACCGAGCTGCTGGTGGTGCTGGTGGAGCTCAGTGGCAGCTGCTTGGGAGCCCCCAGATCTCCTCTCTGCCACCTCCCACACTCCCCTGCAGGAATTCTCTGCTGGGCTTGATTAATACCTTTAGAGAAGGGTATTTTTGACTGGGTGAAGAAATTTGCCCAAACAGGGTCACATCATCCCCAGTAAGTGTTCTGTGCATGAGTTGGGGTGACTGGTTTTTCTGCAGATGGTTTCTGGGTGTGGGTGCTGGCAGTGCCCCAAGCCTGCTCTGCCTGGCTGAGGGGACCACGGACACAACGCTCTGGCCCCCACAGCCCCTGTTACTCAGAGTGGGGCAGGACATCCCATGGCCTCACCTCCCTGCCCTGCTGTTGGGCAAAGGATGTGGCACCTGGCACTGCCCCTTCCTGGCTGTGCTCCTGCTGCCCAGGAGCACCCAACCCAAAATGCTGTGGGTGAGCCAAATTAACCAGCACTCTGTTATCACTCTGAGCAAAGACAAACTGAAAGGCAGAAGGAACGTGTTTCCTTTGCTTTGGTTATTTCCCTCTCGGGCTGTTATTTCCTTGCTCAGTTTGCTGAGGAATGGGAGCTTCCTGCCAAGCCCTGGCTGGCCCTGGAGCTGCTGCTGGGCAAGGCACAAGGCCCTTTTATCTTAAGAGCAATTTTTCTGTTTGCTGGGTTTGGCCTCTCCCTTGCAGGCAGTTCCTCTCCTCCAACACCCAGCGCAACATTGCGCCAGTGGCAAGAGGACGGTTGGCTGATCATGGGGACGGGGTGACATCTGCTTATCTGAGCCTCCCAGAGCCCTGTGCCGGGGTGGGCATCCACGTGGTACCCAGCGGTGGCTGCAGAAACCAGCTCCTGCTTCCCAAAAGCACGCACAACTCCTCTGGAATGAGCGACTCCTTGGGAATGAGCAAGAGCACAACGATGCAGGAAAGGCTGTGGCAGTCGGAGGGAGTTTCTGTTCCTCTTGGTCTAGAGGAAACTCTCATGCAACACCACGGTGCAAAATTCCCATCCTGAGATGGGGGGTGCTGGGCTGAGCTCTCGGGGCCCGCCCTACCCCTGCTTCAAGTCTGCCTTTTCCTCTAAATCTGGAGAGAAAGCGCTGGTGCCTCAGCCAGGGACGTTCCGGTCCCTGGAGATGGTGTTTTAGATCTGCCTTGGCAGGAGAGAGAAGAAAAAGCACTGGACTCCACCACTGCCCTGGGCAGCCTCTTCCAATGCCTCACTGCCCTTTCCTTTAAGAAATTTTCCCAATATCCATGTAAACCTCCCCTGGAACAACTTGAGGCCATTCTCTCTCCCCCTGTCCCTGTTCCCTGGGAGCAGAGCCCGACCCCCCCCGGCTCCCCCCTCCTGTCAGGGAGTTGCAGAGCCAGAAGGTCCCCCCTGAGCCTCCTTTTCTCCAGGCTGAGCCCCCCCAGCTCCCTCAGCTGCTCCTGCTGCTCCAGCCCCTTCCCAGCTCCGTTCCCTTCCCTGCACACGCTCCAGCCCCTCAGTGTCTCTCTTGTCGAGGGGCCCAGAAGTGCCCCC
>NW_020955748.1:450074-455304 GCF_003031625.1 Empidonax traillii | reverse complement strand
GGGCACTGCCCTGGGCCTGTGGCCACACCATGGCTGGGACAGCCCAGGGGCCTTTGGCCACTGCTGACCATGGGCTCTGAAGGCATCACCCACTACAGAGGGAACTTGGGGGCAAAGCCATCACTGCATTAACCAGCAGTTTTTGGAGAAGGCACAGCCAAGACAGCAAAGCTCAGTGGCTGCAGGTGAAAAGGGCAAGAGCGTTTGCAGATGACAAAAGATCACACGGGGATGTTGGCTCACAAAAGGGGAAGAGGGAGAGAAGACTCAGTGGAAAGATGTGGGGAACATACAAAACCAGTCAGTTCCTCTTTCTACCATATCCCTCAAGTACAGCACAGAAATTAAAGGGCAGCATATGTGGAACAGATTAAAAAGAAGCTGATTTAAAGTATTTTATTTACTAGTTCAGAAAATTTAGGCGTAGTTCAGCAAGTCAGAGGTGAGGAGAGCCACAAAGCCCAGGTGACAATATGAGTGACAGTGAGGCACCATGTTTTCCAGCAGTGGCTTCACAGGGGGAATAAATCCAGCTTTGTGATGTCTTTTGAGAGAGGGAGAAACATCATCACCTTCAGTCCCTGATGGAAACTGTGGGCAGCTGGGAAGTGTGCAGCCCCCACAATGTCCCCACAGGCTGGTCTGGCACTGGACTCTTCCTCCTCACCCTCCTGTCCCTGGAATGAGAAAGGGGCTGGACAGTCCTGGCATGTGCTGGGAAAGGGAGGACACTCCCCTTCAAGATCTAAGATCAGGACAGGGAGCCAAACACCTCCAGCCAAACACCTCAACCGAGTCCCAGTTTGGCCGCTCCTCCACCCCCCCCTCCCCCAGGAGACACAACGCTCTGTCCTCCCCGTCCCTCACACTCCGCTGGCTCCGGGCTGGCTCAGCCCCGAGGACAGGGGTGGCCCGCACAGCCCCGGGTCTCTCCGAGGGACACGCTGTTTCTTCCATCCAGGGATTTTTTCCCATCAGCTGACACAGTCGGGATCACACGGGCAGTGAGGTCTGGAACAGCGCGTTATTTCAGGATGCCTGGACATGTGTGTTAGGAACGTCTGCTGAGGCGCCGGCTCACCCCAGCGAGTTCTTGTTCCCTGGGTACTTCTTATCCCCATGGCCCAGCCCTCCCTCCCCATTTCCACACTTGTGGGGAAGCTCCCGTGTGCTGGAGCAGCCCTGGCGAGATGGAGATCTCTGCATCCCGCCGGGAGCTGCGGGTGGGGTGGCAGCCCGATGCTCGTGGATCTCCCCGGGAGCGGCACAGCCTGTGGGAAGGGCAGCAGGGAACATTTGGGATTTTTGGCCCCCAGGGGTTTTCAGGACAGATCCTCCCTGGTGGTTTTGATGATGGTGAGGGACCAGCAGCAGGGAGGATGGGCTGGGGATCAGTTCCTCCGGAGAACACCAGGGTTGTTGGGGGCCAGGGCAGAGCTGTCGCTCAGGGGACAGTGGCTGCCTCTGGGCATCGCATGGGACGCACTGGATAACCCCCAGTTCTGCAGCCCTGGGAGAAGGGAGCCCCATATCCCATGCTTGAGGAGGGACAGAGCTGGCCCCAAAGTGTTGGTGTGTCTGAGGCAATGAGGTTCTGCAGAACCCTGCCCAGAAATGCAAACCTTTCCCATTCTCTCTCTTCCCTGTGCTCCCAGCACAGCTCTCCTGCCTGGAGGGTGATGTTCATCATGTGCCTTTCACCAGCCCTGGCAAGTGGCTTTTCACATGGATTCACATCCCTGGATTTCACATCCCTGTGCTTCTGAAAATTGCCCAGGCTGGAACCACATGGAGCCTGGGAAGGAAAAGGACCTTGGGCAGCCATCTCACAGGCTCCTGTAACCTCTGCCATTCTCCTCATCAGTAGGGTGCAGATTAAACATTAAACCCTTAAAAACATCCTGTGCCTCAGAAAAGCAGTGGGAAGGCAGGGCAGGAGTGACTGTGTGATGCCATGAGCCCATACCCTTGTGGTGTGTACAAGGAAACAGGATCCAGCCCCTGCAGGAAGGTTCTGGCTGCACAGGAGACGGAGCAGGCAAAGGTCAGGAGACACAAGTCAGGCCAAAGGCTTCTGCCTGGAACTTGTTTGTGCTGGTTTACAGGACAAGTGCCTGCCCTTCCACTTCCTTTGGGCAGCTCTGGACCCTCTTCTTTGCAAACAGCTCTTGGGACAGCCTGAGAGCCGGGGCTGGCACCAGCTGGGGGTTGCTCTGACGCAGGGAATGGGCTGCAGGGAATGTCTGCTCCCGCCAGCCGAGGGAGCAGCACATCTCCCTCCTAAATGTGGGCTAGAAGTGCTCCCCAAGAGGCCAGTCCGAGCTGGAGGCAGCTCCAACACTGTCAGAGGGCTGAGCACAAGACAGGCAGCTGGTCTGGAAAGGGAGGTGCTCCCACTCTTCCTTGGAAAGCCCTGGCTTGCCCCTACCCCCATCCCCAGGGCTCTGTCGAACACATTCATCCCATTTCCTCAGCCAGTCAGTTGCTCCTCCTGTGGTTTCTGCTTCTGCAATCTCAAAAATCTGTTAATGACTCTGTTATTGCTCATTAGGGAAGGAAACCGTCCCGAGGAGACCCTCACCCTCAGGAATCCTGGGAGATATGGCCCTGCAGTCCTCGGAGCTGAACTGTTCTGAGTTCAGTTTAGGAGTGGGAGTCAACCCCAGGGGCACAACCCATGGGGGGCTGCAAGGAAATGCTTTGCCCCACACGAGAACATGTAAGATCTGTAATAGATTGTTAACTTTGTTCATAAAATCTTATGTGTATGAGGGAATAAGGAACTTTTGTTATAATTCAACAAGATAAGTTTCATGGACATCCTGTTAATTAAGCAAGTGTCAGTAAAAATAATTGCAGACATCTTGCTAAACAAACAAGTATCAGTATTGGTAAAATTCACAGCTGATAAGAACTGCAGCTTTCATCTTTGACAAATCCCAGATGACCACTTAGCAATAAACCACGAACTCAACCCTCAACGCAGCCGCATCCAAAACTCGGGACTTGGAAATGTATAAAAAGGAACATTTACTACATTTTCAGTGTGTGTGTCTCGGGCGGGGCAACAGCCCTCCAGGCCACCCAGCGCTGTTTGCTTTATTATCGCTTGCTTAATAAATTTATCAATGTTTAATTGGAACTGAGTTGTCTAAATTCTTATATTAACTTATAACAAGATCTGTGGCTGATGTTCCCAGAGTGCAAGAAAAGCCTAATGAACCCAAGAGAGAGGTTATGGCTGCTGTTGAGGAAAAGAGTATCCCTGAGTATTTCTGTGAGCATTGTCTCGAAGGTGGGTAACTGGGGGGGCTCTGCTCCCCAGCCTTGCCACAGCCCTTCCCTGTGGGACAAGTTGTTGCTCTGCAGGATTCAGAGAGCAGACAACCTGGTTAGACTTGTTGTCTTTATTGGGCTTAAATTCAGAGCCCTGTGAAGCTGAGTGTGCCAAGCATGGAGTGTACTTGGTCCCTGCAGCAGGGAAGGGATGCAAAAGCCCAAGTGCAGGGAAAGGGACTGGCTCCCTGCAGCCAAGAGCTTCCCAGAGCAACAGGGCAAAAGTGGGTCTTCATATGGACCCAGAGGGATTTAGGGCAGCAGGATTCATTCCACAGCATGAGGATGAATGTTTCAGGAAGAGGATGGACTGTGTCCCAGCAGGAGAGCGCTGGCTGCAGCCAGCTGGGCCTGCTGGGCTGGTGGGGCCAACGCTGGGGCTGCTCTGAACGATCAGGGCTCACAGCTGGGCACTCCCAGCTCAGGGCTCAGAGGATCCAGCACCACCCAGGCCGGGAGGATGAGGTACCGATCACTGGCTCGCTGGGTTTCCAGAGCTGCTTCCTCCTCCTCCTCCTCCTCCTGGCTGGAGGGATCAGAAACCTTCCAGTCAGTGGCAGGTGCAGGGTAGTTGCCTGGAGGACAATCTAACCTCGGAGAGGGAGGTGACTCACACTGCAAGCCATGACCTGAAGCTGTGTCAGCAATGGGAGCCACGTCCTCACGTTCAGGGTGTTCAACAGTCCTGGTGCCTTATCCACACTCACCCGAGAGCAGCCAGCAGCAGGACAGCAAAGCAGGAGTGGAACACGCTCAGATCTCCCCCAGCTGAAGTGTGGATCCAGCTCCAGGGAGCAGCTGTTTGTGTGGCCTGAAATCAGAGCCAGCAGCAGCCCTTGGCACCCCAGCACGGACAAGGAGCGGGGCCATCACCCTCCAGTGGCTCAGGCTCGACAGCCCAAAGGAGTGCTTGGGAAGGGCAGGTCTGGAAACACCCAACAGGGGGCCTGAAAAGGCAGGAAACCCTTTAAGTTTGCTGCCAGAGGCAATGTGATGCCACCAGCTGGTGATAAAACATCTCCCAAGGAAAGAGGTAACTGTGAGACATTGACAGAAAAGCTTGCACAGAAAATCCAAGGAGAAAGGCACAACTAGCAAACATCAGGCTCTTCTCACACTGCAGCACCTCAGTGAGACAGAGCACAGCCTTCCTTTCCCAGGAGTTCAGGCTCCTGCAGCTGCTCCCAGCCCTGTGAGACATCACCCACCTTCTCACCATCCTCCAGGCAGGACAGAGCTCCCACTGCCTGATGCAAACAAGGACATCCCTAGGTTGAGGTCCCTGTGAGGTCCCAAACCAGCCACCTGCACTGCTCAGCTCCTCACAAGCCTCAGTTACACCTTCCTGCTACTAAGCATCTTCATTATTAAGGCCCTTAAGGGAGTAGTAAAATTGTGATTTATGGTGTTTAAGGCTAAGGTCACTTTTGGAACAGTCTATTCACACCACTTTTCCCTGCCTTCTTTTGACAAAGAAGGACACTCTGATAGTGTATACAAAATTCTGGGACTTCTGGCTTTCAAGAATGGATTTACTGGGGATGGAGGGACAGGAACAGGCTGAGAGGAACCTCTAGTGGCCGCGGGCTTTCTGTGCAGCAAATCCTCATGGAGGTGCAGAGCTGGCTTAAGAATCCTCTGGGAATTTTCTGCCAGCTCAGCAATGCCTCTTTTCCACACTGCATTGCCTTAAGCCACAGCTCTGCTCTTGAACATCCACATAAGGCAGCACGGCAAGCCCCGAGTTGTGTATGAGGTGAATATGGTGGGGGTTTATTTTGTTTTTGAAAAAGGGAGTTTCGTTTAAACCCCAAAATTTAGTGTAATTCTACTTTTAAAATTTACATCCTTGGCCACTGTGTTGTGTGGTCACAACTTTGAGGTGCTGGTGGAC
>NW_020955748.1:447541-449800 GCF_003031625.1 Empidonax traillii | reverse complement strand
TCCACATAAGGCAGCACGGCAAGCCCCGAGTTGTGTATGAGGTGAATATGGTGGGGGTTTATTTTGTTTTTGAAAAAGGGAGTTTCGTTTAAACCCCAAAATTTAGTGTAATTCTACTTTTAAAATTTACATCCTTGGCCACTGTGTTGTGTGGTCACAACTTTGAGGTGCTGGTGGACAGAGGACACCCCTAAGCTGCATTTTAAAGCCAGGCTGGGCTGGGACAAACATTCCTGGGCCCTGCAAAGGGAAGAAGGCTCATGTCAGAACTGGCCAGTCAAGAGGTTATTTACAGTCAGTTTGGCACCTGGTCTCAGTGGTAGTCTTGTGAGATCTGGAACCATCAGGAACCGTGTAATCACCTCACCACAGTGCCGGGTCCTGCCAGAGAACACACACTCCAGGTCTCTCTGTTTCAGGCTGCCTTTTGCTACAAGCTTGACAGGAAGGACAGGACCCAAAGGAAGGACGAGGTCAGCAGCCCCCACAGTAAAACACCTTTAATATAATCCAAGATTCTGCACAGGACAAAGGTACCATCGACAAAGGGCAGCAATTCCAAAGGGGGGTAGAAAACCAAACCAGCAGCACACCACCACTCATCTGAGAGAACATCACCCCAAACAGTGCACACACTCAACAGGACTACAAACAGCCTGAAATTCAGGACAGAGAGCTGGCACAAAGGCATCTCCAGAGCCCACGCCTTGGGTGTCACTTGCCAGAGCTGCAGCTCAGCTCTTGGTCCCTCTGGCCGTGGCACCGGTGCCCCTGTGCTCAGAGGACATCACTCCCCACCAAAAATGGGGATGGATTTACAAGGAGAAAGTACACAAATTCAATGCACACACACAAATAGCAGTTGAAGGATCTGCATGTGCCACCCCTCCGTGGGTAACCACAGACCTCTGTTGGCATGGTTTAACTCTTCAGAGAACAGTATTGGCCCCCCTCCATTTTCACTTCTGATGTCACCAGAGACAAAATGGGAGTTTTTCCCATTCCTCTATTAACAGGAGGCTGATTAACGTGCTTCAATCAGAAAAGGGAGTGTGCCAAAGTGCAGGAGCTGTAGGAATGAGGGCTCAGGAGCAGTGAAGTCTGTCCAGCCTGGCTGCAGCTCGAAACAGCTCCCATGGCCTGCGAACAGCCCCAGTGTCATTCACAGTGAGGGCAAGTTTCTGATGTCAGGAGTTTTGAATCTTTTCTGCTTTCAAAAGAATATGCCACAGCACAAGCAGTTTCTCAGGAAGGCAGACAAGCTCTTTCAGGACTGTGGTGGCTGAGGCCCAGCCCAGCTCCACGAAGGGCTCATCCCCTGCCCCTGGCACTGCTGTCATTGCTGCCAGGGGGACCACAAAAAGGGACTGCAAACTACACCAACACTCGTCCAGAGCTGCAAGTAACAACTGACTAAAGCACTTCATAGCTGGAGCATGTGAGATAACCTGAACTTTCTGATAAGGAGCCCATTGTGGTCATTGTCTTCAAAACCAGCCTGTGGCCTCCACCT
This sequence comes from Empidonax traillii, assembly GCF_003031625.1. Classification (NCBI taxonomy): domain Eukaryota; kingdom Metazoa; phylum Chordata; class Aves; order Passeriformes; family Tyrannidae; genus Empidonax; species Empidonax traillii. The sequence continues at coordinate 448,287 of NW_020955748.1, read as the reverse complement.
CAAGGGCTTTGCATGTGACAAACTCTGATAAACACTTGGTCAGCAACAGCCATTGACTACAGAGAGGAAAAATGCCTCTTTGCTACTGGGAAGAAGCCCAAGTCTTGCTCCTCTCAGGTGTCCCACAACCACTACAGGAATGACAGATGAGGATTTGCACATGACAAGGAACATCCATTTTTACTGAACACAAGGACTGTGAGAAGATGCCACAGGACTGTACAAATCCTCTCCCTGGATGATTACACCCTCTTGCTTATCCAGGCTATTCCAGTTCAAACCACACACAGCAGTCCCACAGGACACCTCTGTCAAACCAACCCAACCCGTGCCTGGTGTCCAGCACTGCTCCTTGGATTCTCTCCAATGGATTTCTGAGCAATCAGGAATTATTTCTGATTCCAAACACCCAAATCACTGTGCACTAAGAACAGGGCAGGGAAAGGAACAAGTTTCTGAGGAATGTTTCTTAGGTTTGGCTTAAGACAAGGTATTGCCACTGCTGCATCCAGTGGGGATGGGAGTGAGGAAATCCCATCACACTGTTGCAAAGATTCTGCAGATAAAACCTATTCATTTGGAGTGTAATATTCAATTCCCACAAATCCTGCCAACACACAGCTCCAGGGAATTTCCCACAACAAGCTGGAAACGATTACTATTGTGTTTTTGAGTTGTTTTTTTTTTTTTTTTTTTTTTTTTTTTTTTTTTTTTTTTTTTTTTTTTTTTTTTTTTTTTTTTTTTTT
>NW_020955748.1:412065-446408 GCF_003031625.1 Empidonax traillii | reverse complement strand
GCAATTTTTTAGACCGAACTGTTGAAAAAAAATCAGCAATTTCTCTTTCCCTTCATTTTACCTGTTGGGATAAATCTTCCTGGAGAGTTACTCACTGAAGCTTTGAGCATCCTGTTGTGTGTTCTGGATTACTCATTGATGTTTATGTATTTGTGCTTCATGTGGGAGAAGCTCCACAGTTGATAGTGCAAGTTTTGGGTAAAGACACTGGAAAATTGCCTCCAGACATTACATGCCACCTGCCATGCCTAAAGAGGACTGTAGGAATGCTCAGGAATGAGCAAAAGCCTCTTTGCATCAACCAAAACCTACCAGAATCTGCTAGCAGAAAAGTGCTACTTTTTGCGGGATCTCCCTCCCACCTTCCCTCCTTCACCTGTGGGGAGAGCACAAAGCTCCTGTCACCATGTCTAACTGCCCAAACACACAGGGACACCAGCACAGTGACTCTCAGATTTAAAGCTCCACTTCAGCTCCCAGAAAGGATGAGGGAAGGGCTGTTTCTAAGCCCTGCAGATATGCTCTGGCTTTCAGTTGCCTGACACACAAGTCAGTCTGAAGTCATCACACTGATATGGAGTAGGGATGTAAACAAAACCAAGTCTTGGAGATATCCCTGTCCTGCCTGGATGCCTCTCCAGAGGCAGAGTCCTCAAACAGATGCAACTGGGGCATGTCAAGGGTTCTGGTACAAGGAGAGGATTAGCAATCAAGGTGCTGGTGTGAATTAAGAGCTTAATTTTCATGGTACTGATTTGTCTGCACAAAGTCTGCTCAGAGTAGGGCAATGGTTTTATGAACTACTGTTCTACATCAAATCTGAGGTGAGCAGGTTTCCCTGTGAGAAGACATTTGATATCCCTGGCTGAGGCCAGGTAGTGGTGCCAGTGGCTCAGACTCTGCAGCTCAGCCAGTGCTGTGCCTCCAGGGAGCTGCAAACTCCAAACCTATTCTGTGATACGGACCTGTAGCCACCTAGATGGGTCTGAAATCATCACATTTTCACTTCTACCTAATAACAGGGCCTGAATACAGAGCTCTAGAGGTAAAGAGACAAGGAGTTGACCAGATTCGTTACTTCACCTTGACCTGTCTAAAATAAGAGTAAACAACTAGGCCCTGTATCCAAGTGCACCACTTAGGAATGACTGACAGCACTGAGCCCAGCACACAGGATGTTCTAACGTGGCTCCTGCCTCGGGATTTCCGTGGGAATCCTAGGACAACTGAAAAACTAGTTGATTAATGACAGTCATGTCAACCATTCATGGTGTCCCTGAAGCCCCACACCTCCAGCACTGAGATCTGGAAGTTTTCAGAGCACAGTGGCTGGTTATTGAAAGTGTTGCAGTGGCTGGTTCTCCCGTGGTTCAGATCTGCATCCAGGTACAGAGCCTGCCCATCACCTCCTCCTGGGAAGAGACAAAGAGAGGGTCAGGGGGGTCTCTGCATTTCTTAGCATGGGAAACAGCTATACAAATCCAAAATAAAGGACAGATTTCAGTGCTTTTCTCATGTGAGTAACTGGAAGCTCTCAGTGATGTCTGAGAGCTGTAACAAAGTATGACCAAATGTAAAGGTTTTAAATGATAATATCAGAACCGGCTAATTTCTTTTAATAATAATAAAGTAGAGTAATGTAGCTCAGTAAGAACAAGAAGCCTGACTCAAATACCTGTACTTAAGATTTGTTTTTCAATGCTGGAGGATACTTGAAGCTCCCAAGTGCAAATTTTTCCTCAAGAGAAATCAAGTAATTCTCTTAGCAGCCAAAAATCAAAGTTGGGAGAAGAACAAGATCAGTAAGTAACAGTCTGGTCTTCTATAAATCACTATAAAACATGCAAGAATTCAAAGCATTTTGATTATCTGTGGGTCTATGTCAAGGTTCATGTTGCTTATAGTCAGAAAATGCAGAGAAGTGAAATAAAGTTAGACAGAAATATGTTAGGAAAAAAAAAAGGAAGATCTCCTATTGCTTATAGGGCAACCATCAAAGAACAGCTACCAAAACCACCTGAGGAATCAAAAGGGTGGGAATTCTGATCCACAGCTGGAGTTGTGTACAACACTCACTTGTCTGTATCTACCACCCAAGCCTGGATCTCCCTTATTCCTCCCCACAGTGGGGGATGTGGTAAAAATAAGTGACTCCCTTCCCCCAAGGCTGATAAGAAGAGCTGGTGGGACACATCATACTCTACAGCTCCCTGACAGGAGGGGGAGCCAGGTGGTGGTCGGGGAACAAGGGACAGGATGAGAGGAAACGGCCTCCAGCTGTGCCAGGGGAGGTTTAGGCTGGATATTGGGGAAAATTTCTTCATGGAAAGGGTGGTCAGGCCCTGGCACAGCTGCCCAGGGCAGGGGTGGAGTCCCCATCCCTGGAGGGATTTACAAGCTGTGTGGATGTGGCACGTGGGTCAGTGGTGGCCTTGGCACTGCTGGGGGAATGGTCGGATTTGATGATCTTAGAAGGCTTTTCCAACCTAAACCATTCCATAAGCCTATGATTAGAGCACATGTTGCAGGGTGGGAAATCAGCCAACACTTGACATTACAGAGGAAATCACAGGCCAGTTGCTCTCCTAACAAGTGTCAAGTAAAGCTTTTTGGGAAAAGGACAACTATGGTTTTATACTCGCTCCTTGTAAATCCCATTTAGGTGACAACATTACTAAGAAGGCTTTTGCCAAAGTCAGCAGCACCACAGATCCAGTAAAGTTCCTGGAGAATTAACATGTTTTATAGTTTAGTCTGCGTTTCAAAAGCCTTGATGTAACCTTTTTGAGAACTACCTCTCATCCTGAATTAGGCAGTTTGAAGGAACGGCTGTGCTTAAAGCCACGAGCCTTCTCTAAAACACTTGCATGCAAGTTTTGCCACAGAAAAGCTTTGCTGGGAAATAATACCAGGTTTTGGGCAGTTTTCTCTCTAACTGTGACCCTACTGAAATAGACACAGAGGTCACCTGTATTTGCCACGGATCTGAGGTGGAGGGAAGAGCTGGGGAGGGATCTGTGCCTGGGTTCTCACAGTGACTCACCCACGATGACGCACTCACTGCTGCCCGCCATGAACATGGAAGCGGTTTTGGAAGGCAGGTTGAAGTGCCGCGCTGACAGGAAGGGCGAGAGCCGCTCCGAGGGCTCCGGGGGGCCACTGCCGGAGCACAGGGTGCTGGCACCTGGTGAGGAGTGGTTCTGGTTCTCTGTCTCTGCGCCAGCCGTGGCCAGCTCTGGGTGCTTTATGATCACCCACTCGTAGCGTTCCACTTCTGGCTGCAGCTGCAGAGAGAGCAGGGCTGTAGTTAATGCACACACTGCACAGACCTCTGCTCAGCAAAGGACATCCCAGACCCACACTGGCAGTGGGAAAGGTTGGATCAACCCTTATTGAGGCCAGATATTGTATTATAGAATCATAGAATCATAGAATTAACTGGGTTGGAAGAGACCTCCGAGATCATCAAGTCCAACCCTTGATCCAACCCCACTGTTATTACTAGATCATGGCACTTTGCTTTTCAGGTGATGGAAGTAATGATGCAGCGATTTCTGAGTTACTTTATTACATCTCTCATCTCTGCATCACCTCCCTCTACAACTCCTTGACAGGAGGGTGGAGCCAGGTGGGGGTTGGTCTCTCCTCCCAGGTAACAAAAGATAGACAAGAGCAAATGGCTTTAAGTTGTGCCAGGGGAGGTTTAGGACGGATACTGTGAAAATTTCTTCACTGAAAGGGCTGCCAGGCACTGGCACAGGCTGCCCAGGAAAGGGGTGGTGTCACCATCCCTGGAGGGATTTAAAAGTTGTGTGGACGTGGCACTTGAGGACATGGCTTAGTGGTGAACATGGTGCTGGTGCCACACTGATGACTGGAATTGATGATCTTTAAGGTCTTTTCCAACGACTCTATTCCATGCAAGGGAAGAAACTTAAGAGGAAGGGAAGTTAAGAGTTACCCAAGTACAGTGGTTCTGTCTTGCTACTGGGCAGGAACAATAAAACTGTACTCACCCTAAACACAAAGCACTCTCCAGTCCCAAAGAAGCTCAGCTTGTTCCCTCCTCGCCGGCGCTCGCTCCAGTCCGTGGACAGGTAGGCCCCACACACCTGGCACAGACAGCACAGTCAGGCTTCCATCGAGGGAGGAAGGGTGTTAAACCCACTGATTCTGACATTTCAGAGGCCAAAACCACAGGTTTTAGTTGGAATTTCAGAATCTCAGTACCAGTGGATTAAAGCAGCACAAGTATTTACATCTAAAGATAGATTTAAATTGCTTTAATCCACTGGTGGTTTCCCTTAAATCTGAAGAGTTTCATAAATTATTTCACATCTCTGAGGCCTTAAGGGAGAAATGTTCCAAGAGAACCCCGGGTACCAAAGCACAAATCACTCCAAACCTGTACAGCCTGACTCCAACTTCCTCCCTTTGGCATTCAAAGCAACAGTGTTGTCCCAAATGAGCAGCTCTGCCTGAATATTTTCTGGTCATAAACAGTGGCCTTGGTGGCTTTCTTAAATTTCCAAGTGTAGGCTAAAGCCAGCTTAGCTAGGCCAATGCTGAACTGGCTCAGATATTTAGCAGCAAACCACATCTCCATTAATCTCCAACAAAGGGAAGCACCGTCAGAAGGCTGAGCTGTTTTCTGGAGCCTTTTGTTTGCAGGAGGAGAATTTTTTGCTACTGGCAACATACATCCCTGCCAAGTGCACACACAACGAAGTCCCAAGAGTAGGGTGAAAGCATCCCTGCCTCTCCTTTCCCCAGAAACTGGAAAAACAGTTATGGTCATATAGAATTGTTCTAAAGAACACTTGCTGTTTAGCCTCCCCCAGCATTACAAACAGAGCTCCTAGGACAAGATCCCTGAAGAGCAAGTTTTTTATATAGATAAATCTGTATTTAGAGTTAAATTTCAATTTAGAACTAAATCTAAATAATCCAGGAGTCTATTTGATGTGATATGCCTGATGGATATGAGAGACAGAAAATCAGAAGGCAAGTTTTCTTCATTCTGAAAAGTAACTACAGACATATGAATAAAGGATGAACAATCCTTTGCACTAAACCTCAAACCTACAATCATCAAACAAAATCCTCCTTATTTTTCTCCTACTTTTTTTTTTTTTTTTGGACTACATATATATTTTTTTTGAGAGGTAAAAGGTAAACCATGTTATAAAAACCAGCATCCCTTCCAAAGACTTTTGACATAATCCAGGACAAGAAGCACAATAACAAATAGATATTTCCCCCTTTCTCCCTTAGACACCAGGGGTATTCCATGAGCCACTGGCTTGTCAGTGCAGGCCTGGATGTTTAGAAATCATCAGAAATATGAAATGACTCAGAGTCTGAACATTAGAGCTGCAAATAAGAGTAGAAATGGGCTTGTTCACGGACATTCATCCTGCAGGGACACAGGTAGGAATGCAAGCCCACAGGCTGCAAGCAGTTTAATGTTATATACAGGGAATTTCACAGTCATGCACGGTGGCACAGACAACCAGCACCATCACAGGAAGCTCCAGTGTGCCCTCCTGAGAAGGTTCGGGGAAGAATTCTTGGTTTATATATTAAAGCTGCTGCTTTCACATTATGCTGCCTGATCCTGTCACACACAGCAGAGCAGAGATAAGGCACCTGTGTGCCCTCCTCAGCTTCTCACAGCTTCCTTAGCTTATTTTTGTCCCCGTCAAGAATGAGATGATGCTAAGGCTTTTGCTTTCACATTATGTAGCGTAGCATTATTCATACAATTTAAATTCTGCTGCTTTCTCTCCTCATATCCTGAAGGAAATATCTTCTATGCATCGTGAGTTTAACACAATTTCCACCCTGTCCCTTTGATTCTGCAATAAAGACTCTGCCCAAAAGTGAGTTACTTTAGTTCCTCACTGCACATTAGTTATAGGAGAAAAAGCAGCTGATCAAGACCTGGTTTACAAGATCTACTCAAGAATGCACAGTCCTATAACCAACAAATGGAATCATTTAAAGCATGGGTTGTTAAAAAACCAAACCCAATCCCTGCTTATTCATTTTATTATAAACAGTTTTGTGTTGCAACGCAAATCACACACTGCCCAAAACCCAGTTTAATCACTTCTCTTTCACTTCACTCACCTCCTTTGCTGTTGTCTTGATGAGGAGAAGAGTTGGTTCGTGTCCCTCGCTGTGGGAATAGAACCTGAAGAGCAGAGCACACAAAATGAGCGCTCAGCTACCACCAACTGCAGCTCCTTCCCTCCTCAACATCAGGCACACCACCTCCTCCAACTGATGCCATAGCAAAAAACATCTGAAGACTGAGAACATTTCTGCAAATGCTTTCTACAGTCCATGTAAATCATACAGCTGAGTGTAAATGAATATTATTAAGCAGTTGTTCTCTACTCAGTTCTCTGCAGTTGTTTGTATCTCTGCAGAACAGCTGGAGACCCGACCATCTCAAGCAGCATTTTACAGCATTTTGAGTTAAAACAACCTAGAGGGCTGAAGGCTGTGTTTGAAGGGCTTTGGGTCTTCATAAAAACTAATTGTGACGCATTCTCTTTGCTTGCTTTTGCTCTCCCTCAGGCACATGGGGCTGGGAGAGCAGGTCACTCCCCAGCTCAGTACCTCACCTGCTGATGACAAGGTCATTTTTAGGAGCTATAGGGTTAAAGTCTTGTGTACCAAGTGGAAGGAGAACTCATTTCTAGTTTGTCCCACTTAAAAAATAATGACAATCAGATTCATGCAGAGGAATCTCCCTTATTCCTTGGATCAGTCTGAACGGTTTTCTGTCAAAAGAGCCCGAAGAGCTGCCATTGAGTTGAACCACTCGACCCAGGGAGGAATGAACCAGTCTCACACCAGCACAGTCTGGCAACTGATTGAAGACTGACATCTTGGAAGGTTGTCCATACCTGCTCAGGCTACAGCCGTGTTCCAAGGTGGTGAAAAGCAGGAGGGGCTGGCACAGTGCAAATCGCTCGGGGATCCACGACCAGATGTCTCGCATCTCCTTCACACTGACAATTTCTGACTTGAAGTTCTCAGCGTGAACCGCCAAGTGCACATTCTGCCTGAGAAAAACAACACAAACCACTGAGAAACAATAATTTAACAAGGTTTGGATTACTGGGCAGTAACATGCAAAGACAGCTGAGCACTAGCAGACCCTAGCAGATAAGTTGTTGTTCAAAGCTCCACCTCACGGGATTAGAAAGACATGGCCTAGTGAAGGTAATAAATTACTGCAATTTAACATAATCCTCAGAGGCAGAGATCTGGCCTGACTGAAATACCTGGAGCTATTCTTCTGTATGGCAGCTGTTGCCTGCACCTTTATATACAGAGGACACAACACTGACCCAGTGAGGATGACCACGACCTTAAACAGTACAAATTGTATTTGCTATTTGAGATGGTCTCTCTCTCAAATTGCACTTGTATTTAAGCACAGAGAACAGAACAGTCAGGATCTGAAAGGAAGGGGTAGTATTATCCCCACCCCCTCTCAGGTCCTGCCTGTATCAGGTGTTAGAGAATCCCTAAAGCCCTCAGAAACCTTAGAGGAATTAGTTTTACCAGGTTGGGCAGTTTTAATCCAAGGAAAATGTCTGAAGCTTTCTGAAAGCTCCACCTCTTGGAAACATGTCATTAGCAATAACCTCCACTTCATTAAGAACCCAAGAAGTTCCTGGGCTCAAGGTTACAGATGGAGCCTGAGAACATGAAGCAATGGTGGACATGGACACTGGAAAGGAAACCCCCACGCCCCCCAGAGGGGTCTGATACACTGATCGATTCATGGCTTTAAACACTTGAGTGTAATAACCATCATCATCTTAACCAGCTTTCATTTCTCAGATTAAACAAGCACACAAACCCAGAGCCTGGGGATTAAACAAGTGTTATTGTCATGTTAAACACTCCAAATGCCGAGGTGACAGCCAAGGACATGGTGCAGTGACACAGGAGCTCACACAAGATAGTGGGTTACTGGGCAGCCAGCAGTCAAGGGAAGCTTTATCAGTTTGCTCTGCATGCAAGGGTTCAGGTGCAAGTATTTGCCTATTTCTGATGGTTTTTTTTCTGATAATTACACATTTCTTTCCTCTCAGTTTCATGGAACATAAAGACACCCTTAGTACATCTGCATGGATCTGGACAGCTTAGCTCACTCCCTAAAACACACAAACTATAATTGTCTAATTGTCTGTTATTTTTCATGCTTGTAGGACCAAAAACCCAGCAGCTTTTGTATTGTACTTCAGAGTGGTGCTTGCTTGGAGATACTGGGACCTGCTTTCTGAAACTCACTGTAGCTGCCTTAGTGCCAGCATTTCTGATGAAGTGACTCCTTAAGTCACTTTAAAAAAATTACTAAAATTACTGCTTCCTCCAACCAAATGAACCAAATCACTCCCTGCATTGCTACCCTGAGTTATTTAATGATCAAGGAACTTTTATGGGCACCTACTGAAGGAACCTGCAACTCTTAATGGCTTTTAAAAACTTACAGTATCATTGACTAGGGAAATGATCTGTGTTTTTAAACAGCAAGCTGAGGCACAGGAGAGACCCACTGAAGCAAAGTATGAGCAAAGCTTTGAACCCACATCTCCAGAATCTTACTTTAGGTCTCATTCTCCGGATCCTGTCTGGTCTGCAGCTAAAACTGGTGGCACTATGGAACAGAGCTGAGAAACAAAGCCTTGGTTTCAGTTCAGCAGAATTTAGGTAATTTTTTCTACATTTAAGTAATTAAAAAGTATTTAGGGCAATCAAGTAGTTTGTTAGAGTGAATTTCTGGAGGAAAAGTAACGATGATAAATAGGCTAAGAGTAGCAAATATCAAAAGTTTTAAAGTTACACCTCAGGCAAGCCATAGGATTATTTGTATTTCTGGTCTGTATATTTTTCACACTTCTGTGAGCTGTTTGGTCAACCAAATTTCAGCTCCTGTTCCTAAAAGGCTCTCACACTCAGAGTGCCTTTGCTTTTGCCTTTGTTCCTTCTGGCTGCTCTGAACTGCTGGTTTAAGGACTTTCCTCCCCAGACCCCACTCGAAGCCTGAGCTCAGCAGTTTTCCAGGAACACATCCCTTTCAGAACCCTGTGTCTTCCCACAACTCTTCCATGGAGGTAGAATATCACCTTTTCAAACAGATCTTTCTGATTACTCGAAAGCATTTACCACTATATTGGCCATTTAAAACTATCCCAGGAATACAGTTCCTTCCCTTTGAATATCATGGCAAATCATGTCATATTTAATCTCATCATCTAGTTCAACCTAGACCATAACTTGGCCAAAGGATGTAAAATCAAACGACCTGCTATTTCCCAGTCACAAATCATAGCTGCAGGTGCCTGAGACTGAAACCTGACCCTGTATTGATACCACACACAGCCTGTGCCTACATCAAACCATCTGTGCTGCTGAGGAAAAAATACAAGGGTTTTTCTGGGGAGGGAGGGTCCAGAAAATTGCAACCAGCTACAAGTATCTAACCTGTATTAGTTCTCTTATTTTTGACAGTATTTATCTAATGACACTGAAAATCATCTCCTTCAGTTTGGCAGCTGCTTTTCAAAGTAGTAGATGAGCGAAAATGAACAGAATACAAGTTGACTAAATAAAACCCAAGTGTTTTGGTTTATAGTCATTGAGGAAAAATAAGTGTAGCCTTCACCATACCACAGGTCTTTCAGGGTTATCTGGTGAAAAACCAAGCAGTTTGAGAAATCAGTAAATTTGGACAGCATTATACTCTACCACTATAACTGAACAAATTTAGTAAGATTTTACCCTGCATTAGTGTTTTCCTCAGTTACTGGGATGAGAATGACAACTTTCTGTTGATTGCTGATGTTGGAAAGACTTGTTCAGCTGCTACTGTATCAAGGAAATTAGATTTAGAAACCTAGCACAATTGTTTAATAAAGCAGCTTATTTGCTGCTTTCATTGGGAATGCTGTTCTTTCCAGATGTATCATTAATACAATGTACTTCAGACACCTAAAAGGTCCCAGTGATATGCCCATGACAACAAATACCCCACTCCAAGGTATGACTCACTGAGTAACATCTTCCTGCTCTACTCTGGTTTGGGTCAAATCTTACAGGGGCTGCATTAGCTTTAAATTCCATTGTAATGTCAGTGAGGGCATAATTGTGTGGGAAAAGGGAGATATTCTTTTTCAGTCATAAATGGCAATATAAGTAATTTGTGGTGCATAAACCTGAAACCTAATCCTGTGTTGAGATCAGTGTCAACTGACACCCTGCACCTCCCTAAGCCCCTCAAACCCAATCTATTTCCTAGCAGAAATCAAGGCTTTCTGCTGCTTTCAGAACACTTTAACTGCAGCAAAATAATACACAGATGCTGAAAGTTTGCTTGGCTGGAATTAACAGCCTGCTGATTCATTAAGGGTAAAATCCTCAACACAGAAGTTATGGTATGAAACATGCTTTGCTAAGTCTCTTAAGATGTTCTTTCAAACATGAAAACACAAGGAAATGAATTCCAGCTTTGATTTTATAAATTAGTACAAATGTTAGTGTGCATCACTCACTAAAGTTAACTCAGGGCACCTGCAGCAAGGCCAGAGGATTCCCAAATGCATCAATTTAAACCCAAATATCTGTGGTATTTAATACTCACAGGGCAGCCTTTTTCCTTTCCAAGTTCTCCTCTTATCAGATATCACAATCCACTGGGTTTTGTTCTTTAAGATTTACTTTTCAGGCCAAGACTTGATGAATGACTTCACTGACTGTTAATGCTCTATGGCTGAGTAACTCTGACCTCCTTGACACAGGAAAGGAGTCTTGTCTTCTCACCTCTAAAAAACCTCTGCCTACTTAAAAATAAATATAATCCAGTATTAATAGAGACAGGTCACTTTTAGGAGTGTGCCAAGTTGGGGTTAGTCCAGTATCTTTCCAAATAACTGCAGAAAGCTTGCAAAGAAGAAAAGAAGTTGAGTGTGTCTCACATTTAATGCAAGAACATACACCAGGTTTGGATGTGGGACGATATCCAGCAGCTCTGAAAACATGTTATTTATTTAAAAAAAACCAAAAAACAACAACACTTTTTCTTCTCAGGTAGAAAGGATCATTATTATAATGGCCCTTTGTAGCCATTACCATGATCCCACCATGTAATTACTCTTTTCACTCTGCAAGACACAAGTGTGTTGTTGTCTGAAGTGCTCTGCTCACCCCCTGGGCCACGATCCCTTCCCTGACAGCTTTGCAGGTGCTTTGAACTAACTTTTCAGGAGCTGCTCAGGAGCTGTGGCACAGCAATGGGATGCTCCAGTCGCTGCCCTGCTTCTCCTGCCCCCACGTCAGCAATGACAACAGCCTCGGAACAGATAACCAGCCAAAGACAGGGGAAAACAGCAAAGTGCAAAGGGGTTAACCTACATTTTTTTAACCTACCTTTTGGGAGGTGCAAGGCTTCAAACAGGAGGGGTGCAGTGGGGATGGAATGAACAGAAGAGAACGTACAAGGAGAAAGACAAAAAAAAAAGATAGAAAAGATCAGTGACTTCCTACATCCATGACAAAGTGAGTGAAAGGAGCCTGGAGAGAAACAAAGCAAGGTTTGATTTGAGTCACCAAGCACGAGAAAAACAATCAGACAGGTTAAAACACTTCTATTTCTATTCCCCCCCCTTTTTTGTTATGGGATTGGAAAATAAATCATCATCTCCTTGCACAGGCCAAACAGACCTGGAGAAGGGAACTCACTGGCATGCTGTGGTGGAGCCCTGGAGAACAGCTCCCATCTCCTGCATCCACACCTGCCCACGCTGGGACCCAAACTGAGCCAAGCTCCCCCAGACAGAGACCTTTCAGTGGGTTTACAAAAGTAGCCAAGAGAGGATAAACATCTTTCAGTAGCAATTCTGCCTGGTGTAGCAGCATCTACTGGCTTTATTTGGGTGTATTACTGTATTTTGCTTTGAAGGTAGCACAGTTGGGAGTGAGAATTTCTTGGTGACATGAAACACAGCAGGAGCTTCTGGGGGTTTTGTGGTGTGAGGGTTTTCTTCTTTTTTTTTCCCTTATTTTCTTTTTTTTTTTTTTCTTTAATTTTATTTTATTTAAAGCTCTCATTCTCCTTTAAATAATATATTCAGAAAGGATATTACAACTCTCCTGAACTTCAGAACAGGAAGAAAAGACACATATTTGGGAGAGTTAATACTCCTGGTTGTGAGTCTCAAATGCAATGGTCTGAACTCTCCCTGATGTGACAATCCACTGGCTAAAGGCCTTGAAATATTTGAATCTGACAGAAAAATGAAGCAGCTGATTGTAAACCAAGCTGAGTCTAAAAATTAACCACAGGAAAAGACTGGAGAGAACTTCACATGTGCTTACACACATGAAGGAGGTTCAGCTAAGCTTTGTGTTGTTTTATGGGCCGAAATGTGCTCAGTATGTATTGCCATACCATGGAATGGTATCTGTTGACAACTAACTCAGCAACAGTTGGAAGATCCTGCTACATCAGGGGCTGGTACCTTTGGATTTCTGAAGATTCAGAGAAAATGAGGCTGTGCCTATAGAATGCCAAATTCTAGAGAACACCCTCACTGACCCAGGGAGTGTGGAAGTCAGCTCATACAACTGTCCAACACAAACTTAGATTTCCAAAGTGGCTGGGAGAAGTTTGCTGCTGTCAGAGGCCTCTGGAGCAACAGACCATGCACCACCAGCATTTACCTGCACATACATCTGCACTTGGCAGGATGCTAATTTTGATTAGATTAATAAATTGCTCCCTTTTCTATATCCATGGAGAGGTCTTTCAGCTAGGCTTTTTATTAGTGTGGCTTTTAGTATCACAGTGCAGCAGGATTTCATTCCCTAGTTTCACAGCTGTTTTTTTCTCCCCTCATTTCTGAAAAGGAATTGTGATGACACAATCATGTTTTGGACCTGCATACTCACTCTTCTCTCTCACATTTCTTTCAAAATCATTATTTCTAATAGTACACAAACCTGTCACAAAATAGATCAGCTCCTACCTGTGACTGCTACTCTTGAATTCCAGGAGGCTTACAGACAAATTAATTTAAAAAGTAACCTGTAAATAAGACTTTTTTCATCCTTGCTCTGTTAAAATAACTTCCCAGTTAGGCAAAATGTTCCCAGTTGGGACAGCACCTGCTTACACTCATGGAACTGCTGAATTCACAGTACTGGGCAGCATCAATTTGACGTTTTATACAAATAATCTCATATTTCAGAATTAATTTTCACATTTTTTTTGTATGTTTCTTCCAAGTAAATTATGAGTGCTTTTTCCAGCTTTGCTAAAATGCCTTTTAATTTAAAAAAGAAAGACACTTCTGAGATGCAATACTTGTAATTAACATGTACCTGTATAAATTCATCACTGAGCAAGCTATGAGAAACTGCTCTGTTCCTCCTGTGTCGTAACACCTCAGTTACAATTCTCACTACAAAGCTAGCTTTGGGGCTGGTGGCTTTTTCTGCAAAGAGAAAGCATCAGAGGACACCAGCACACATGAGTGGAGCCGCCCCAGCAGTGCCTCAGGGTTGCCTGACTGTGAAATTCCGGAGGTGGCTCAGGCTGCCTGTGGCAGCCCCTACCTTTTCTGTTTGACCGTGATGCCCTTCTGCTGCAAGGCCTTCTCGTTGGCCATCTGCAGCAGCTGGATCTCCTTCCGAGAGAAAAGGCGGATGGCAAAGGCTTTTTCCAGGAGCCTCTCCGGAGACACCGACTTGGCGATGTCCCTCACAAAGGCTCGGATGTCCTGCTGGATGCTGTCAGACTCCATGGGCTGCCCAGCCCGGACCTTGTGAAAGAACTTCAGAAGGGCCAGCGCGACGCGGTATAGAACCTTGTACCCCTCCACCAGGAACACGTCGAAGACCCGCGCAACGTAGGCCATGGGCAGCTCCCCGAAGAGCCACCGCTGCCAGTCCGAGTACACCTCCAGCACGTCCTCGGACACGGCCACCATCAGCTTGTGGGCCGCCTGGCAGTACTTGTTCACCAGGTCCCCGAAGGTCATGCAGGAGGACTCGAAGGCCAGGAAGGTCTGGTCGATGAGCCGCTTGGAGGGGTCGTTGCAGGCCAGGATGCGACAGACCTGCTCGAAGCACTCGGCCTCGTCCTTGCTGTAGTGCAGCAGCAGCGCGGTCACCGCCGGCAGCGCCGGGCAGAACGAGATGTCCGGGAACTGGTTGGCGATGCACAGGATGATCTTCCTGACCGCCCCCACGCCCTCAGCGTTCAGGCAGTACGTGGGCACCAGGCTGTTGTCCACAAACTCCGGCAGGGGCAGGGAGCTGCTGCTGCGCTTTCCAACGATCTTCACCACGATGTCCCGGTACACGTTCGCATCCGGGGTCACCGTGCGGCACGGGATGCTGCTGATGAGTTTGTGGTACACTTTGGCTCTCAGACAGTGGTTCTTGGCCCAGTAGCCCTGCCGGGCCAGCTGCTTGAGCTCCTGGAACTCAGTGCAGCTGAGCTCTTTCGTGTCCTGGCTCTGGGCACTCACATCCATTTTGTCCCAGTCCACAAAGCGGCTGTACTCATCCATGGCTCCAGGAGAAGCAAATCAGATAAACCATGAGAACAGATACCTTACTTAGTCATTGAGGGACTCAAAGATTTTTCTGTAAAAGGAAAAATAAAAAAAAAAAAAAAAGAGGTTTGAGTAACAGGTAATCTCCCATTTTCTTTAGGAACAGAGACACATACATTCAACTTGTTCCTGCAATAGCAAAACAGTTTTCTACAGCAAAGAAAGCCAAAGATGCGTCTTCATTTTTAAGCCCAACTTTCCTTGCATTGTCAGTAACTTCTACTGCAGTAATTGGTCAATGGCCAGCTAAGAGGCTGATCCTGAAGACAGCTCCCAAGGAAATTAATTTCCCTAACTGCAGGTCTAAGCTGAGGCATGGACCTTTACGTTCACATCTCATTTAAGAAAAAAGAAGGCTCACTTCAAAAATATCCATTGTAAGGTCTGTTCAATTTGCAATCTCTCTTTTCAGTTCTCTGGGGAAGTTAAGCACTACTTATACTAGAAGGATGCAGTCCCAGAAGTAGTTTACACTGTTCTGAGACTGTGTGGCCAGTGAGATCTGATCTCCTATCAGCCACAGCCAGGTGCTCTTAGTCATTTCTTTGTGCTGGTACGGGCATTTGTGTGACCCCACAGTCACTGAGACCAGCTTGTTAATCTGCTCTGATTTTTGTTTTTCATTGGATGAGCAATATTTCTTCATGGAAAAGGCAGTCAGGCAGTGGAGCAGGCTGCCCAGGGAGGTGGTGGAGTCCTTGTCCCCGGATGGTGTTCAAGAAATGACTGGATGCAGCACTCTAGTCCAGCTGACAAGGTGGGGATTGGTCACAGGGTAGGCTCTTTCTTGGAGGTCTTTTCCAGACTCAGTGATTCTGTGGTTCTGTGTCAGTCAGAGCATCACAAGTGCCACAACAAAGATTAGCGCAGGACAGACCCCCCCTTCCTGACTGCAGTACAGGCTTGGGTCAGCTTCAAACAGCTTCATTACAACACTTCCACGTTGCCAGTGGCGCTCTGGACACGGCCATGCCCTGTCACACAGGCACACAGCAGCTCTCCCACTAGAGGGCCTGCTGTCCCCTGCACTGGAGATGTCACAGACACCTTTGTAGACAGCAGGTTTTGACCAAGTGCTTCCCTCATCTACCAGCTGACTGCAGGTTTAGGGCACAGCTGTGTCCCAGCACACACTGAGGCTGCCGCCACTAATGGCCACACCCGAACCAGCTTTAATCAGCCAGTGCAAAACCAGAAGGGGAGATACAATGAACTCCACTGTCACAGCAGCTCTGCCCTGCTGGAACCTCTCTGCCAGTGTGCCCTCAGTGCCAGACTGAGCCTGGGAACATGGCTGTGGATGCTGCACACTCTGCAAAGGCAGATGATCCCTATAAAATGCAACAGGGATATGAAATGTTTTGTATAATTAAGACATTACATAGCAAGGTTGAATCAACAAAAGCTGTTACTGAAAGGCTTCCAAAGAACCCTTAGTCATTCCTATGCTGAAAGACTGGAAAATGCATGGAACTTGACATTTATCTCATGGTCTTCCATAAATCAGGTGCTTTAAAATGGTTTGAAACTCCTAAGGCAGATAGACCATCAAGACAGGGAGCTCACCCTCCTGGCTTCCACACAGGAAAGTAAACCAAACATTTTGTCTGAAGCTGCCATATATTTAATCCAGACAGTTTTAGATTCTGACTAAACACTAATTTGGGTATTTTGGAATCACATGCTGAAACTCTAACATTTATCTCCTCTTTTACAAGTTGGCAGCAACACACCGGAGGCTTTCAGAGAAGGCTTTTGGATGGCTCTTCTCTCCCATATTTCAGGGTTTTTTTGAGTCATCTTTGTACAGTGTAGGAGCAGTACAGAAATGCTCACCATTTTGTTGCTCTTCCACATCTGAAGCTAATTCTCAGCCTGTAATTACAGGAGGCAACCCATTGTCCTGACAGTGAGAGATCTCCCGGTGTTCAGCTGAGTGTGTGTCTCCAGCAGGTGCAGGAGGACACCAATCCATCGCAGAGCCAACGTCAGCTCCAGGGAAGTTAACATTTCTCTGTCATTCTCCACCTGGGAATCACAGAAACACTGAGTATTTTAATTCAAATCCTAGAATAAGGTCCCTGTGTAGAAGAGAAATTTAATTCTATTTTGCAGTGGCTAAACGACACTGAGATGAGCCACTCTGCTCATGGACACTTCAGCACAGAAACTACCACTGTCCTGTGCTTGCTGGATTCTCCAACATGCTCCCAACTTATGCCACCATCCTTTGGGAGCTACTTGATTTATATTTGGGAGTTAAGTAAAATGTCCATCATAAAAGACATCTTCTACAATGCCCAGAGAAACATCTTGGCTGTCTTTTTCCTGTAAACTTTCTTCTCCTCTCTTATTTTCCATCATCCAGAGATGCAGGCATACCCAGTCATTTTTCCCTCTAGCAGTTACTCCCCATTCCAGGAACTTACAATTTGATGAATATGTGCTCCTGTAGCTCACTGAAATCCATGGCTACAGGAATGGCAGTCAGACTGCCAGAAGTTTTGATTTGAGCTCACAGTTTTAGACATTCTTTGGCTGAGATAAATCTGCTAGGTCTGCAAGTAAGTCTGGCTGCTTCTGCTTCTCACAGCTCTAGATGCTGTGAGAAGAAGTGACAGCAAAGCAAATGGGCATTGTCAAGGCTACCAGAGCATGACCAGCTCTTAACTCTGCTTGCAAAACCAACAGAAGTCGTGTGCTCCAGTGTAATGGGCCATAGCTCCTGACACTGTGCCAGCAGCTACTGTGAGCCAGCAGGCCTCAAATGGGGAGCATTTACTTCCCAAAGGAGAAGAGCCCAAGAAATCTCAGGAAAATTCCAGCCAGCCTTCTTCTCCTCCTCCCACTCTTTCTGAGTCTCCCTGCAGGGCAAGTTCTCTCTCTTCTGGCAATGGCGTAAAGGGCAATGCTTAACTTTGGGATGGCGGGAAGAGCAGACAGAAGATTCTCACCCTCAGCAGCCAAGGGCCAGTGAGCCAGGGCTGTCTCCTGCCCATCCCTCCCACCACAAGGCAGCAACCAGAGTCATATTTGGAGGGACAGAAGGCTGGAGTTTCAGTTAAAGAGCAAAACCAGAGGAGGATGGCTGTGTGAGAGTGCAGCTGGGTCACAAAGTCCCATCTTCACCTAAACTACCTTGCTTACACATATAAAGGAGGGGTAAGACACAGGTAGAAGGGAAAAAAACATTTCAGAATGAAAGGTTTGGCTGAAGATGTGGTTAAACAAAGAGACTCACAGCCCCTACTGCAGCAAAACTTTCCTTACTGCTGAAGCAGCAGAAGGCCAGCATCACATGATGGTAAATACCTTCTGACTGGACATGGGGCCAACAGGAGGGATCATCACCTGAGCTGCACACAACTGAACTGCTGTCAAGTACGTGTCAGAACCACAAGGGGATTGTAAAAACTTAACAGAGAAAAAAATTACATTACTTATAATAACCATAGAACCACAGAATGTTTTGGGTTGGAAAGGACCTTAAAGCTCATCTCCTCCCACCCATGGGCAGGGACACCCTCCACTAGCCCAGGTTGCTCCAAGCCCTGTCCAACCTGGCCTTGGACACTTGTAGGGACGGGGCAGCCACAGCTTCTCTGGGCAACAGCAAAGCTCTGAAGTTCTGTACTCCTTATTTAGGGGAAGCAGTCATTATCCCTTCTCATCAGACTGACTTTTACAAAACAGCAGGAATTAACAGAGAAGAACATAACCAGGACAAAGAGCTTTTTTTAGTACCTGCCCCACAGTTTGGAGACTGTTAGATCTACTAGTTTACAAAGGAGCTCTTCAGGTAAGTGCAATATAAAAAGAAAAGCAAGCACATAAGTGAGAATTACAACTAGAAAAATGCATATTGAAGATTTGCCGACAATGGCTGCAGCAGAGGCAAAAGATTTTCAAGGTTAAGTTTAAGCTGTGAAGCAATTCAAACCCAAGCAAGGACCGTGGTAACTGGCATGTGACTGAATTTTCAGGAAATATTTAGCTTGCTAGTCTAGCCCCATTTTCCTTTTCATTCCCTTAGCTCTTCCCATTGTCTTTTGGGCTGCTTTCAGAAGACTGCTGAAAACTGCCTGAATCTGTATAAAATACCCAGCAGTGAAGCCAAGCGTGACAGGCAAATTCCCACACTGCCTGTGAAGAAACATTCTCTGAAAGTGTCTAAAAACACACCAGCAGGAAAAAAAGGTTTGAATTATGGCTTACTTTCGTTATGGGGAATATAATGCTTTCACTGAAGATAACAAGTCTGGGGACTTCAATAATTTTATTATTGAAAAGAATTATTTTATTATTAAAAGAGTGGGTTTGTTTTTTGTTTGCTTTGTTTTTTCTTTCCAAAATGCGAGAAATAGCAAATTGAAGTATCTGTAGTACAACTAACCCAGAGGATGTTTCCTTCATGCATGGAGGAGTCTGACAGAAGCACAAAGCAACACAGCAAGACAGCAGTAACTGCAGAACAAAAGGCACAGGGCAGGCAGCTTCCCTCTCCTTTCCCAGTATTCCAGTGCATCCCACAGCTTTCCCAAGCCTGGACTTAGAGCAGCACACCTTGATGTCTCTGCTCCTGGATCTGGAAATGACACTGGACACCACAGTTCCCCTTTCCCACACAACCCTGATCACAAGCAGGGTTTGTCCCTTGTCCAGGTTTGTCACTCTTACAGCCTCAGCCAGGTCGTCTGCCAGCCCCCCCTCCCTGGGCAGCCGTGAGCTCCAGAGCTGGAATTAAACACTCCATTTAGCAGGAGAAGAGCAGGGAGCATTGGGAACACACGATCCCTGCCGGCAGAGCACACAGAGATCCATGGATTGCTTTAACTGCTTTAAATGCACTTCGATCTCTGTGCGGCGCCCTGGGCACTGTGCACAGCACAGCTGAGAACCAGGGACACAATCCCTGATCATGTCCTAACATGAGCTTACCAACAAGCTGATAGGGGATTAGGAACTGCTTCCTGCTGGTTCTTTTGTATTCTTTTCAGATAAAGTCTAGAAACTTCTCGGTCTCCCAGTACTCTGATAAAAAGCTGATATCAGAGAACTCTACAGGCAAATCATTTTAGGCATCTACATGATTTCTCTTGGGATTTCAGTGCTGCATACGAAGCACAGTCACAGAGGTTTGTCCTGGAATCCCATGTTTTCATTCTCAGGAACTTATTACCACCTCCTTACACAGTCTTTAGGTTACCTGTAGTTAATTTGCTGTGCACTTTATTACAGTCTAAAGTTTAGACACACACTGAGCTCTTCACTGCTGGGTAGGTAAGTGGCAATAGCTTATATTTAGGAGATTGTGTATGCCATAGAATCAGGGAATGATTCTATAGGTGGGAAGGGACATGAAAGCTCATCCCATTCCACCCCCTGCCATGGGCAGGGACACCTTCCACTAGCGCAGGTTGCTCCAAGCCCGTCCAACCTGGCCTTGGACAATTCCAGGGGCGGGACAGCCACAGCTTCTCTGGGCAACCTGTGCCAGGGCCTCCCCACGCTCTGAGCAGAGAATTTTTCCCCAACATCCAATCTAAATACACCTCATAGCTGCAAGCACTTCAGTAGAAAGCAGCCCCTCATTGCTGTGCAGGCTGGGATGACACAGCGATGTTCAATTCCTGTGAGCTGCACTGATCAGTAAGATACCATAAAGGCACAAAATAAACACACAAAACCAAGCAAGAGAAAAGTCTGGGGAAAACCACAATATGTTCTTCTTGAAAAACCAGATGAGGAAAAAATGGTTAATGGTTCCACAAAAGGCCAAAAAAGCTAAAGAGCAGAGCTCTGTAAGAGGATACTGGAGGTAAATGTTATCAAAGCCACAGATCAGCAGCTTTCTCTCTGGCCTAACATCATAAAAACACATAAGAAACAATTAATGAAATTAAAGAGAGGATAATTCCTATCTTACTTCCCTGCAAACCAAAAGAAAACTGCACTTAGCCAGCAAAAGTATTTCACATGATGTATTAAAAAAGATATCTGTCACAGTAGTGCAAAAAAAAAATCAATATAATTTGTTTCTACGACATTGTCTGTATTTTCCTTCTGGTTCTTCCAAACTGTAAGACTGAAAAAATTCCTCATGTTGTGCTAATTATTCTTCTTCCCTTTGTTTCAAAAATGGGAGTAACTAGAAACATGTCTCCCTTCAACAGCAAACTCTGATTCACAGGCAGTCTTCAGTCTTCTTTTTTTCCTTCCTCTAAAACCTTCAGTTCATATCTTTCTCCATTTGGAAGCACAGTCAAGTACATAGAACCAAAGACAGTGTGACTGTCAGTGAACAACCTGACATGGTATCAAATCCATATGCAATAAAGCAATCCCTTTTCCTGCTCTGTCAGTTTGACATCCATCACCTCTAGATCTCTCTTCACTACAAACACTTATGGGCAGAAAAACACATCTAAATATCTGTGATTTGAAGTGTTCTCCTCTGAGACAGTGTCTGCACTGGTTTATGGCCAACACTGATTTACTTTTCTCCTGTGTAAACGAGATGGTACAGGCAACATGTACTCTACAGGTACATGTGATCAGGTTTTATTCCTTACACATTTAGTGTCTCTTCAGGTCCAGAACAAGCAGCTGAGCATGAACGGAAACACAGGGAGATTTTTACTTGCAGAAGACACAATCTGAGACACCAGGAAAGGGCACTCGTAGGAGAGAGGTTTGCCAAGAAGCGATTCCCAGTCCTTGGCAACGTTCCATGGCTTCATTAGCAGGACAAAGCCATTCAGGGGCTGAAGAGCTCACACCTCCTACACCTGCTCCTCCCACTGCCTGGGCAGTCTCCACAGCATATGATTATTCCTCTTCAACAGGTTTTTGTGACCAGGGCTTTTCTCTACAAATCACAGGTTCTCTACCCTGTGCAACCACCAAGCTGCTGGGATGCTTTGCACCCCAAACTGCAGCAGGTGCAGGTGCCAGAGCTAACACAGCCCAGCTACAACATAACAAACCCCTCAGCTCCCCGGGGCTTGGACTGCCAGCTTATCCCTGGCCTCACTGCCCTGCTCATTCCCACATGAGGGAGGGCATGGGAGCTGCTCCGTGGGATGAACACACCTTGTGACAAAGCCTCTCCTCCCAACAACCTCAGCACTTTCCAAGTCATGATCTGGACCACACTGTAACTGTGGGGTTTTTGGTTTTTATCCTTCTGTTCCATACAACAGTAGCCTTTTTCCATGTAGGGTTTAACAATATGCCTGCTGTGCTGGGCCAGGTGAGCACCAGGAGCCCTGTCTGCGGGCTCCAGGGAAGCCTTTGCTGCTCAAGAGATGTACAAGAAGAACTAGCTCACCACAGTCTCATCAGCAACTTGCTAATGCAAATATATTTTCCATTCAAATATATATACACACTCACAAAACATACACTGCACCGTACATATTGTATATATCCATGGACATATACATCCCATTTTTAAAAAATAATGCTCCATTTCTTCAAAATATTCATATTTATCAAAAATACATCCACACAGATGAGTGTTGCACATTGTCTCTTGCAAAAGGTTCAAAATATGAATGGTACCATTTAAAGTCTATTAGGGAAACAGGCCAATGTCCCAATTCCCCATCATTAAAAACAAATTTCCCCATCTTTAAAATAAAACAAAAAGACAAATTAATCAAAGCAATTCAAGTACCAGTGTGGAAACTTGTGCCAATTAAATTTTTCTGTTAAATCAATGGATAAGGCCTGTTTATAGTGAGATGCTTAAGGTGCCTCAGTGCAACACATGAATATACAAAGCCTTAACTGGCAGTGCTGGAGAGCTTACGGGATACCTAAATTAGGGAACAGGTGGATGAAGCAGCAACCCCAGTGTAGTGGAACACACAAATCCTTCATCTCTGCTGAGCCTGTGGAAATCGCTGCATACACTCCTTAACTCTGTAGTAAGCCACAGGGTATATGCTCTGTTCATGCCAGCAGTTATCCCTAGAACTTGTTTATTCCGGGGTAGATTTGCGCTTCCATAATTTCAGCCAGCAGTTAAAACCAGGGTAGGAAAATCTTACAATCTCAGACTATTTCATTGTCCTCTACACTCAGTGTAAGGGTGTAGCAGTTTTCTCTCAGAAAACAAAAGTCAATTTACAGTAAGATGAGGATATAAAAATTAAAGCTGTCGTTTTCCTCAGGATTTATTTTCTTCCATCTCTACAAAACCCTATCGATTTTATCCCTTTCTTCTGAGATTGCTCAGGAGAAAAGCTTCAGTAACCCTCTGTGCCAAATAATGGATTACCCTTTCCTGAAACAAAGTGTAGGTTATCCAGCATTCAGAAGATATTCAGACACCAACACCAACCACTTCCAACTATCCTTTACAGCTAAAGGAGGACCTAAGTTCAGCCAACAGCTCCATTTCAGGGAACTGCAACAACACTTCTTCATTTGGGTACTGATTTCTGTTGTCTTTCTAAGTTCAGGCACTATTAAAAGTAAAAGATTAGCAAAAACCACTCCTGTAGAGCCGCAAAGCTACAGAAACAGCATCTCATAATGTAAAACTGATCAGTGTGAAATCCCCAACTAGTCCTGCATTATTTTGATTATGATTTTAAAATCAAAGGGCATTTAAAGAAAACAGACTGGCTGCCGAGTTTATAATCTTACTATTAGCGTACATTGCTAATCTTCCAGTCTTACCTTAGAATTTTTCCTTGTATAGATCTTCTTATAACTTACTCCCTTCTCCTGTTTGTGGGCCTGTTTGTGAGGGGAAAAAATATTTTTAAAGATTAGATTGTTTTTTAAACAATGCACTGGGCAACACTGATGTGCATCAGGTGCACCAGTGACCTCCATTCCTTTAAAAAACAAAAACTGGTATCTGTCTGCACGGCTCCCAACCTTCATACCTGGAACTGCAGTACAGAAAACAAGGTGACAAATACCCTCACAGCGCAGAAGAACAGCTAATTAACCACATTATTGAAGTGCTTGCAGCATAAACAACTCATTTCAGTCTCTAAAATCACAAGCAGGATTACTACTCGTGAGGGCTGTGTCATAAATTCCCACCTCTATACGGGATGTACAAAAGTTCGCATTAAAAGGGCAATCTCTGTAAAATGTCTCTCCTCCTGGGAACAATTGGTGTTTGCTGCACAGGTAGGGGGTTTTAGAATTCAGTTTACAGTGTTTAGAAGACCAGTTCTGAAACAAACCCAACTGAAGACACGCAATGGACTACGGGGTTAGAGCAGCTGACTTGCTGAGGATTGGTATCTGTCCTCTTAGTTAGAAAAACCTGTCCTAATCTGAACAATATTTTTCTTTTCAAATGACTGTTAGTCAGCCTAACAGACTTGGAAATAACCTCGGACCAGTTTCCTGAAAAACAGCCACTATAACAAATTTGTGTACAAGTTATTTCTCCCTCAAATAGTTTTTCCCATAAAAACATAACGAAACAATCTTGTGTTGGTGCAGCTACACCAAAGTTACACCATTTGCTAATATAATCAGGAGGAGAGGAAGGGTTTTAAACTGGAAGAGAGTATGTTTAGGTTAGATATTGGGAGGAAATTGTTCCCTGTGAGGGTGGGCAGGCCCTGGCACAGGCTGCCCAGAGAAGCTGTGGCTGCCCCATCTCTGGAAGTGTCCAAGGCCAGGTTGGATGGGGCTTGGAGTAACCTGGGCTGGTGGAAGGTGTCCCTGCCCATGGCAGGGTGGGACTGGATGATCTTTAAGGTCCCTTCCATCCCAATCCATTCTGTGGCTCTGTGACAATGTGCCTACATCCCCAACACCCTCATTAACACAGACACTGGCAGTCACACAGATCTGTTCTGAGTCTCCTTCCCAGGACAGTGGGAATCAACAGCTCATGGTTCTTTGCAGCACATCTGAAAGCTGAGGTAATTGTCCTCTAACTGCAGAAGCTGAAGCAAGAGCAGAACAAATGAGTTATGTTAAAACCTAAGAGTGTGAACACCACAGCTATGAGCACTTCCATATATTAGTACTAGAGAATTAAAAACATTTTATTGCAGAGCTGGATATCTCCAGCACATACTCCCACCAACACACGTGGGCTCCACGGCAGTCAATTATTAATTACAGTGCAATGAGGTCCATTTTTATATCAGAAAGGTCACATGATTGTCTGGACAAGTACAAAAGCAGGAAATGGCTCAAGAATACCTTTCCTGTGACAAAATCCACTGCACCCCCCAACACACCCCACGCAAACCTGTCAGACCGTTGCAACTAAACCTGACAACAGAGGCCTCCCCAAACAAATTTCAGAGAAATTGTAGTTCTTTAGTCCTCAATCGCAATCCAAGGCTGTGTACAGATGGACTATAAGGAGATATTTTTCTTTCAGACCATTGGCACAATTTATCTTTTTGGAGTGGTAACACACATTTATCTGTGTCTGAGCTCTGCAGCCACAGCTCTCCAGCAGCAGTTCCAATGTCCTCCTTAACCTCACAGGCAGGGCAGAGCGGATCCCACAGAGCCAGCAGAACAGCCAGCACTGAACTCGTGGTACGTTGCCAATAATTTGCTTGTCACTGACTGTTTGTGGCTCCAGCACTAAAGCAAAGGCACTTATGACCCAAACAAATGCCAGGGCAGCATTATCAGATTGCAATAACCTTGGTGTTGAAGATGGTGAGACACATGTGCAGTGTGGACTGGTTTGTTTTGCTTGCCTGCCTTAAGCATACAGACAGAGACATTTTACTGCTCTGTTTTTTTTGTTTTCTTTCCAGTCCAAATGACAAGGCTGATCAGGGGACAGAGGCCCTTACAGATTTCAGATTAACAGAATGAATAAGCAAATGGAGCCACAGGGAGAAAACTAAGGTCACAATTAAAGGATCGAGCAGGGAAGAGCAGACGTGCTTAAATGTGTGACAGATCCACAAACAGCCTGCTAGAAACATTTACTTGCCTGTATTTAATTATTAACAGCAAAAAAAAAAAAAAAAAAAAAAAAAAAAAAAAAAAAAAAAAAAAAAAAAAAAAAAAAAAAAAAAAAAAAAAAAAAAAAAAAAAAAAAAAAAAAAAAAAAAAAAAAAAAAAAAAAAAAAAAAAAAAAAAAAAAAAAAAAAAAAGAAAAGACAGGGAGGAAGCTGTTTTTCCTTTTCCTGGCTGCAGGAACACTTGCAAACTTTCAAATATTAATGACAGAAAAGACATTCAGGACAAGGATTCCCAAGAGCTAATTATTCTGCAATACTTCCACAGCCATTTTGCAAATTACAAAGGATATAAGTATCACGTATTGCTTGGAAGGAACAAAGAGCTACCATAAATGTTGCTGGAGTCCTTGGATTCAAGTTATCAGGGCTGTTCCCGAGTAACTACCTTGGAGAGAAGTCTTTTGCAACAGTTTAACTACTAGTGATTGTGGAAAGAAGGAAATTCCAACAACAGGGAATTCCCTTTTCTGGTAATACAGCTCCCTAGATGTGATCCATGTAATTTCTGCGCTCTGGGTATTCCTGGACGCTCTGACAATCCTACTGGGGTTTCCTGTAAACCAGAAAAGCTTTGAGATGCTCTGGCTTCCTGTAGGAATTGGATAAAATACAGATACATATAAAAACACGAGGATTGAGATAATACAGTCCAACTGGGAAGCTCCCAGTTTTCTCTCATCACAGGTCCGGGCACCCAGACATGCTGCATCCCCTTGGCTATTGCTCTCCTGCTCACAGGCCCAGAGAGGCCAAGCAGCATTTTGGGAACAGTCTGGCTGCCCCAATATTCCAGCAGCAATTTTCACTGAAGGACGTGCTGTATATATATATATATAAACATATGTGTATATACATGTGTGTGTGTTTCACAGAGCAGCTCCTGGAGGAAGACCAACGTGAAAACAAACCCTTAACGAAATTTTAATTTCATTACAGAGATCTTAAAGCCCTGAAAGAAGAGGCCGCAAGTGTTGGGTTTGGAGGACCCGCGGCTCCCCCAGGGGCCCGGCCGGAAGGACGGGCGGGAGCTCTGGGTGAGCAACCCCAGCTACCGGGGGATCCTCCCCGCCTCACCACCAGCTTTGCCCGCATCCCAGGGAGCGGAACAGGACCCGCACTGGAGGCACTGGAAGGCACTCACAGGCCATTTAACCCGCACACACCCCCGCACCCCCGGGCGCTGCCCAGAGCCCCCGCGGACACCCCCCACCCCCCCGGGGGGCTCCGGAGCCCACGCACAGACACGGCCTCCCCCGCAGATCCCGCCCGGCCTCGCACGGGCGCGGCGGGCGACCCGCGGCCCGGGCACGGGGTCGGGGCCCAGAGAAGGCAGGTTCGAGGCCGCCCTCCTCCGGGGTCCAGCCCGGCCGCTCGCGGGGAGATGCGGCCGCCCGGCCCCGAAGCTCATCCCTCCCCGGCCGCCCCCCGAGCCGCGCCCTCAGCGCCCTCACGGCCCTCACCGCCCGCTCCGCCGCGACGCGTCCACCGAGACGGGGGCGCGCGCGGCCCCCGCGCCTGCGCGGAGGGGGCGGCACCGGCGGCGCGCCGGGCGCGCGCACGCGGTCCCCGGCGGGCGGGGCGGGAGCGCGCGCGGCGCCCCCGGCCCTGAGGGCGAGCGGGGCTGGGAGGGGCCATGGGGGCTGTGAGGGACTGTGAGGGGCCATGGGGGCTGTGAGGGATTGTGAGGGGCCATGGGGGCTGTGAGGGATTGTGAGGGGTCATGGGGGCTGTGAGGGATGATGGAGGCTGGGAAAGGTTGTGAGGGGTGATGCTTGGAGGGCTGTGATGGGTGACGGGGGCTGTGAGAGGTGACAGGGGCTGTGAGAGGTGACGGGGGATGTGAGGGGTAATGGGGGGCTGTGGGAGGTGGCTGTGAGCTTTGAAGGATCAGGCTATGAGAGGTGACAGTGAAGGACTGTGAGGCGTCAGGGGGATGCAGGGCAATGATGAGGGGCTGTGAGAGGTGATGGGCACTGTGAGGGGTGGTGGGTGGTGGTGAGAGGCAGTGTGGGCAGACAGGGTGGTGGGAGCAGTGTTGTGATAAGAGTATAGAAATTTGGCAGAAAAGAAATACCCTTGTGGTTCAGCTGGTCTTTGGAGATCAGAGGGGCTGAGGGTGGCTGGGCTTAATCTCTGATTGTAACCAATTTGGAACTGTAAGTGGTTGTGTTTGATAGGGACTTCCACGACCACAGGCTCTCAAACAGGGCGGGTTCAACACTGGGAGTCTTGTAATGTTCTGTCAGAACTTTCACTACCACAAATTCATGACTAGTGTGTTTTATTGGAGCAGCAGAAATACAAGAGAGAACGGCTTCAAACTGAAAGACAGCAGGTTTACATTAGATATTGGAAAGAAATTCTTTACTCAGAGGGTGGTGAGGCCCTGGCACAGGTTGCCCAGAGAAGCTGTGGCTGCCCTGGATCCCTGGAAATGTCCAAGGCCAGGTTGGATGGGGCTTGGAGCAACCTGGGCTGGTGCAAGGTGTCCCTGCCCATGGCAGGGGGTGGGAATAGGTGAGCTTTAAGGTCCCTTCCAACCCAATCTATTAATGAAATACAGGTTTGGAATTGCCCTGGATAAATGCACTAGCTGTGACAGAGCTCTAATAATAACAATAGTATAGTGTTAGTCCAAGTAATAATAACCTTATGCAGAAACTTAGCAAGAAGTCTTGGGAGGAGGGAGAGGAGAGAAGCCCATCAACTATCTCTAAGGTCCTTTTGGGTCTTCCTCCTGACTAGGTGCAATTTTCACCCCCCATATATACAGCCCAATCTTATCCCCCTGCTCCTTCTTCATGTTTAGCACGATTTAGGCAGAGAGCCTAGCTGAGTCATATATGTGGGAGCATGTACTTACTGAAGACTGTTAGCATGTGCAGGGTGTGTGTTTTAATATCTAAATGATGCTTAATCAGCTAAAACTTACTTTTTTTTTTTTCTTTTTTTTCCCTGCCATGGTGTCCTTCAAAGTTCTGGCCATACAACTTTGTTCTCTGTTGTTCTGTTCCTCAGAGCCAGACTGTACTTCCACAGGACCTGCTCCTCTGGCCAGCTCAGCCTTTCCTGACATCAGCTGTGCAGATCTCCATCCGCAGAGATAACTCACAGGACACACAGCACAGGCTGCAGATATTCAGCCCTAGCCCGTGCCTGGCTCCTTGGTCACCATCCCACAGACAGCAGTGAGGGGTGAGGAGGCCTCGGGCTGTGCTTCTACCCTGGGGGCTGGGAAAAGCTTAGGGTAAATACTGGATACAACTGTTGCTTAAGGAAAGCTTTAAAATTTGACTACTCTTGTGCTCAGTAACAATGTGACTGCTTTTTTTTTGCAAAGCCTACAATGTCCAGGACAGAAATTGGTTCATTTTAAAGATGGAGGATTTCTATAGTGTTTATTTGACTTGGCTTGGCAGCAGTGTTCTGTTTACGACTGGATAAATAACTGCCACATTAAAGATTATTAACTAGCAATGCTTCAGTGACCAATAAAGTACTAATCTTTTATATGGTGTTGTAAATGTACACAGCTTGGTAATGCAGGATCTTGCCAAAGAGATAACAAATCCCTTACCCAGAAGGTTTACAATCTAAAGGAAACCACAAAGGACCACAAGGAAAGTACAAAGCATGATAATGAAACATAAAACACACAGAGGACTTGTAGCCATTGCAGCTGGATTTTAAAGGAGGTCTTGAGAGGTTTTTTGTATTTACCTTAAAGCTACTGGGCAGTGATTAGAGGCAAGATAAATCCTGGAGTGGTTCGGGTTGGAAGGGACCTTAAAGATCATCCAGTCCCACCCCCTGCCATGGGCAGGGACACGTTCCACCAGCCCAGGCTGCTCCAAGCCCCGTCCAACCTGGCCTTGAACACTTCCTGTGCCAGGGCCTCCCCACTCTCATGATAAAAAACTTCTGGCTAATAATACCCAATCTAAATCTTCCCTCTTTCAGTTTAAAACCCTCCCCACTTGTTCTATTGCCACAGGCCCTGCTAAAAGAGTCTGTTCCCATCGTTCCCTGTTAAGTCCTGCAGAGGGACACAGCACACACTGTGACAGGGTGAGTGGGGTCTCAGACATTGCTGTGCCTGTCTCTGCTGGTGGCCAGGCAGGGCAGTCCCACTGCTCCAAGGAAGGGCTAAGCTCCAAAGTGGTGGGAAGCACTGAGCAGTCCTCCTAAAGTGCTTCCTTCCAGGCTTCCTTGTGACTGGCCAATGCTGCTGTGGAGAGCAATGAATGGTGTCATGGGGCACATGCTAGAGCCGTTTCCAGAAGCCATTTGTTTATTCACATGTTAAGTTAGAAATACAGTGCATCATTTTATATTCACTTGTAGGCTCTGTAGAGTCCTAGAGGGCAGTTCCACACATGGAAAGAATTATGTTCCCTGTGCTAAATGAAGCTGAGCTTGCAAGAAAAGCAGGCTTAGAAGAGGATGAAAGTAGACAGAGAGGTGTGGGAACAGAGATAAGTGTGGGCAGCATTTGGTAAGATTTTGTAGGAGGATGAAAAACTTCCATCTGTCTTCAGCATTTATAGATCCTTTCCCTGTGGTACGTGAGGCCTATGCAGTCTGTATATCTGGGCTCATGGTGCCTCTCTGGGGGAAAGCAGGGCTGGTATTCCCACATCCTTCCCAGGGAACTGCAGCAGAGGAAGGTGTTCACATGGTGCAAAAAAGGAGGCAAAAAAAGCTGGGAATTAGTAGGCTTTAGGAAAGCAAGAGCAGGCACAGGGAGAGTGAATGGGTTCCTGGAATCATTTCTCTGCTGAAATGTAAACTGTGATTGGAACCGAACACACCCTTTAGCCAGATATATGTTCTCAGTATACTGAAAGCAGCAGTAATTGAGGGCTCTCTCCAAATTTCTGTCCTGATGCTCACTGGAGCATTATCAAGAGATATTTTAGGAGTTTAATGGTGACACTTTTGTCACCAAAGCCTCTGCATTGCCTGATGGTTTTACCTAATTCCAGTACTCCGGGTGCCATAGGGGACAGTGTTCAAAGAGACAGAGCCCTGCACAGAGATCAGATCAGTGTGGGGACATCCTTCAGGAGGGGAGCCTGTGTGATGGCAGGCTAAAAGGAGACTGCAGTCTGTGGGCTTGGAGAGGTTGTAAAAATGGCAGATGATTTGTGCAGAGTGGGTGCTGGGTGTTTTGGAGGCTGCGCGAGTGATCTGTGTCAGCCTGTGCTCAGGCTGTTGGACTGTTTGTGACTGTGAGTGAGAGAAAGGGTGAAAACCTTGCTTGAGTAGCTGGCTGATGGAAAACACGTTTGAGTGCATCTACTTCTCTTGGAGAAAGGTGTTCATTGCTGGCAGCTTTGCAGAAGCCAAGTAATGCTGAGTGTCTAAGTATTAAACCCTGCAACGGTTCAAATAGAGAGCAAGACCTGGTGACCCGCTGGGCACTGAGGGCAGTGAATCTGCAGGGGCTTTTTAGGGATGATGAAAGAAGGATATTCATTTATATCCTGCAGCTTGGGAACACTTTCAGGTTGCATCAAGTTCCACAAGTGCAGTGTTGGGTGAAGCCTGTTTACCTATGGATTTGTGTCTTGAAGGTGGCTTCTCTCTCTGTTCTCTGAAGACAAGTGAGCTCATACTGAACCATTCCTTTGTGTGGGAATGCTATTCCCCCTGAACATTCATTTTCCTGGAGCATATAGGAACAGAAATCTCTCTGGTGCATGCAGTTGTATTTCTCATTTTTTTATGAAACCAGATTGGAGTTATGCACTAGGCACTGGATGTAGTGGAGGCTTTTTGGCAGAATCATAGAACCATAGAATTAACTGGGTTGGAAGAGACCTCCAAGATCATCAAGTCCAATCCTTGATCCAACCCCACTGTGATTAGCAGATCATGGCACTCAGTGCCACATCCAGCCTCATCTTAAAAACCAGGGACACCTCTCTGGGCAGGCCATTTCAATGCCTGATCACTCTCCCTGTAAAGAACTTCTTTCTAACATCCAACCTAAACCTCCCCTGGCAGAGCTTAAGCCCGTGGCCTCTTGTCCAGGGCAGTGGAGGGACTGGAAGGCTGGAGATGGTGGAGGGACTGGGGAAGGACATGAAAGCAAGAAAAGAAAAGCAAGGGAGGAGTGGCTGAGTCCACATGAGACCTGAGTTGGGTGTCCAACAGCCTTGGAGAGGAAGGCTTAGCGCTGGTAGGGTGGGCTGGAGAGCAGCTGGAGGATCACAGAGGATGCACTGAAGGGACTTGGGCCAAAACCTAAGCTGGGCTAGTAAAACCGTGGCTTTGCTGGTCCCACGGCAGTGCTGTTTGCACCGGGTTCTTTGCATGGAAAGCTGATAAGCCTTGGCAAAGTGTGACCTCCTGTGGGTGAAACGGGGAATTACCATTGGATAATTAAGAAAATCCTTTTGCTATCACGTGCCAGCATCTTAATGGGAGGTTTGCTTAGTGTTGTGGATCACTTCTCTTCCACCTGCAGCAGCCAGACCTGGTTTTTCCCCTCTGGATGAGCTGCTGATTTTCCTCCTGGCAACGAGGGTGAGGCTCAAGCTAACAGTCCCAAAACTAAGAGAGTGCTGGTGGATATTTTAATGACATTAAAAGGAATGGGTTGCAGCCACCTTTTCCTGGTTTTTTGTCCCTTCCCTCGCCCCAGCTATGGCAGCTCCTGCCTTTTAGGGGTGAGCAGTCCCATTGTGCCAAGAATATCATGGGAAGGGTTAACTTCTGGTACTGGGTGCTCCTCTTGGTCTGGACAGGGGATTTGTGAGAATGGAATTAGTAGGTTCCCTTTAGGATGACTAATCCCCCTCCTCCATGAGGGGACTGGATGGTGTTGTGTAGTACACTCTCAACATATCACACCAGGTATTCCAGAGGGGGATGTTGTCTTTCAGCATCCAACTTTGCCTGCAGGTACTGCTCTGGTGTTTGGTACCTGGTAAGGTCCAGTCCACACAGACCCCTCTGGCTGCTGGGCACTTTTGGGACACTCTTGCCAGCTCCTGACTCTCTGGAGGGGGAGAGTTCATTGCAGGGGATTTTGGATGTCACAGTTTGCCTCCATCCATGGAGCACCTGCCTAATGACCTGTGGCATTTCAGGGAATGGCTTATTTTCCAAGGTCTTTTCCTGAGAGGGTGATTCTGAAGGAGTTTGGTTTATTCTCAAGAGGAGGTACACCCTATAAGCTCCAGGGATTGTTGGTGAGTCACGTGCTACAGACATGGATGGATAAGTAAATGTTCCTTGATTTATGCTCTGCACTGTCTTTGATGCTGGCTTGGTCCCTTCCTTCCTCCTGCACTGCTCTGACCAGCCCAAACGCATCACTGTCTCTTCTCAGGGGACTCACTGGCCTTCACCAGGCAAAGCAGGACCTGTTTTTTGGGGACTGGGGTCCCTCACAGCATTGTGCCTCTGCCTGGGCAGCTGGCTCTGGGCCTTCAGTGCATTTACCTTGTAGGGTGACAGAATGTGAGCAGCGAGGGACCAGAAGTGTTCACAGCAGAGGTGGCTGGACAAGTAAATGCAAAACCAGGCTGTGAACCCATGGCTTTGCTTTCTGGAGACCTGAGAATAGGCTGACCTGCCTGAGTGAAGGACAAGAGCATGTGGGCCCAGAGGGCCTCTCCCTGGAGTGGGATCCTCTCTGTCCCAGCCAAAGGGCCAGCGCGGCTCTCTGGCTCAGCTCTCAGGTGGGCTTTACACCAAAATCCATGGCGCTGGGTGCTCTCACACCTGCCTGTGTTCTCCTCTGAGGCAAGGCAGAACCTGCAATTAGTGTTTCCAAAAGGTGTGAAATGGAGCTGGAGCAAAAGCAGGCTCGGTGGGTGCTCTGGCCCAGGCCTGGTGCTTGCAGCCCTCGCACCTGAGGCGGAGTGTGAATCGCTGCTCTGTGCCGTGCCCCTCACCCCTCGGCACTCTCTGTTTGCATTAGTGTGTGCTCCTGGGTTAAGGACCACTCTCACTTCCAGCTGAACAAACACTTTCCATCGCGTGTAAAATCCAGCCTGGTGCTAATAGGCGTCTCCCCCCACCTTCCTCCCTCCCCTCTGCCACCTTTTGTGCAGTTGGCAGGACAAAAAAGTGTCGCTATTACCTGACTTATTATCGGCACGGGACTGTAATTTATGGCATATGCTTGGTAAAGAGCCATGCTGAAAACATTTATGGCCCTCTTAGAGTCCTGTGGGGTGGTGGGGAGGGTGATGGCTGTGAAAGGGAAGCCAGTTGTTCCACCCTTGCTAAATACTGCACAGTCTAAAAGCTTCCTCTGCCTTCTGACAGCAGCGCTGTGGGTGACGGGCTCAGTGCCCTGCCCCACCGATGGCAGAGTTGAGACACCAGTGCCCGGAACAGACGGGAGCTTTTGCTGTCCTTAGGAAAGACACAGTTTCTCCCTTTGGGCATTTATCAAATTCCTCATTTTTACCACTGCTGGTCCTGCACAGTCTCACCCCTCAGGCCAGGATCTCAGACCCTGCCTCCCTCATGCTCCTCACATATGTGGCAGAAGCTGCCCCACGTGCAGCAAGAGCTGCGAATAACTCCTCCAAAAGGCAGGCATTGCAGTGGGACAGCTGCTCTCCAGCAACCACATTCATGCTCTGTCTGCATGAAACAACACGATCATTTACTTCCCTGTGTCTGGATTTGACCTGAAAATGTGCTGTGGAGAGAAGGGGGCAAATGAATTGTCATTGCTGTAGGTGGGCTGGATTTGAACAGT